>NC_041380.1:237039417-237197000 GCF_002162155.2 Triticum dicoccoides | reverse complement strand
GGGCACCCAAAAAACATATACTCCAATAAACTTATGAGACTAAACTATGGCATCTAAAAAAATAAAAAACATACAGTACAATAAACTTACGAGTCTAAACTGTGATAAAAAATACTCCATACCCTCATGAGTATAAACTGGGGAACACAGAAAAATACACTCCATACCCTCACGAGTCTAAACTGGGGTACCTAAAAAAACATATACTCCAATAACTTATGAGTCTAAACTGTGTCTTATAACAAAAAATACTCCAATGACTTATGAGTATAAACTGCGATGAAAAAAGAAAATCAAATCATCATACTTACTCCATACCCTCATGAGTGTAAACTGGGGCACACAAAAAATACTCCAACGACTTACGAGTATAAACTGTGATAAAAATCATCATAATTACTCCACACCCTTATGAGTATAAATTGGGGCACAAAATAAAATATACTCCAACGACTTACGAGTATAAATTGTCACATAAAAATAAAAATACTCCATACCCTTACAAGTCTAAACTGGGGCACCAAAAAAATATACTCCAACAACTTACGAGTCTAAACTGTGAATCACCAAACATACTCCAATACATCACGAGTATAAACTGTGGCATAAACACAAATATTCTCCAAAAAACTTATGAGTCTAAACTATGTCTAAAAACCAAAAAAATATACTCCAACAACTTACGAGTCTAAACTGTGATGCAAAAAAACACCAAACATACTCCAATACCTCATGAGTATAAACTGTGGCATAAAAACAAATATTCTCCAAAAACTTATGAGTCTAAACTACGTCTAAAAATCCAATAATATATTACTCCAACAACTTACGAGTTTAAACTGCGACATAAAAATCTATCACTCCAATAAACTTACGAGTATAAAACTGTGACATAAAAATCTACTCCAATGCCTCGTGAGTATAAACTATGGCATATATAAAGAAAATATTACTCCAACAACTTACGAGTCTAAAATGTGATGCGGAAAAATCATCAAACAAACTCTGCAGAAAAATCATCAAACAAACTTTGAGATAACGTGAGTATAGATTGTGTCATATAAATAAAATTTACTCCAAAATCTCATGAGTTTAAACCATGTGATAAAGTATAGCAATTTTACTCCAATAATTTACGAGTATAAATTACGACATAAAAATCATTTTTAATGGTTATAACAACGGGTCGAACATAAAGAATGACATAGTTGCCCATCGCGAAGTAAAATGCTATTTAATAAAAGGCAAAACAAAATGAAACACAAATATGAGAATAACTCATTCCTATCAATTTTGAGGAACAAATGTGTGCTCCATGATGATCTCTATGCTTGAATATTGTTGGTTACTTCCATGATGGGCCCAAAGGGGATACTAGCGCCATGAAGGTGGTGTCATAAAAGAGCACCACCATGCTCAAAAAGTTTTCAACAACCCCAAATGGATGCAACTCCACTAAGAGTAAATTAATATGCAAGTTTATGGGAGAATATTGAAAAGAGTGCAGGGGCAAGTTTTACCCTGAATCTCCTATAGTAATTAGCATGTCTTCAGAAAAATATTCTCCACAGATGTTGGGAGAATATTCGACCCAAACATCTCCTAATATGTAGGACTTGTGAGACGTGGAAATGGAAATTTGTTCTGGGTACCCCGTGGCACGCGGGAGGGACGTTCATCTACATCACTCCCATATATAACATTATGAAAGCACATGAAGATCCTACCCCAGGAGGTTGGGGGAAAATCAACCTTACCTTATCCAATATGCTAAGGACAAGTTCATTAAAAGATGTCCAAGGCTAGCAAAACGCAATAGCTTTGAAGGTTGAAGGCATCCACAAAAGTCACATACATATCACCTTGATATTTTGGGTGAATGCCAAAACCTCTATCGAGGAATACATGGGTAAAGTTCATCTCGCCCTTCAACAAAAGTGGGAAGAGATTGTTGACTTTTGAAATCATTTGGCCACTAAGATATATAACAAAACGAAATACATCTTGGAGTTGAGACGACCATCCATCTCGAGGCTCATTGTGTATATAAACATGCATACTGCATCATGAGGCCAGGGTAAATTCTCTGAATCACATGAGTATAGTAAGATGTTCAAGGCAACATGAATATGGATTGTTAGCCATATGTACAAAAAATTATATATACTCCAACATCTTAAGAGTATAAACCGTGCTGCAAGAAATCAACGGAAATTAAATCAACAACAACAACAAAGCCTTTAGTCCCAAATAAGTTGGGGTAGTCTAGAGGTGAAACCCATAAGATCTCGCAACCAACTCATGGCTCTGGCACATGGATAGCAAGCTTCCATGCACCCCTGTCCATAGCTAGCTCTTTGGTGATACTCCAATCCTTCAGGTCTCTCTTAACGGACTCCTCCCATGTCAAATTCGGTCTACCCCATCCTCTCTTGACATTCTCCGCACACTTTAGCTGTCCACTATGCACCGGAGCTTCTGGAGGCCTGCGCTGAATATGCCCAAACCATCTCAGACGATGTTGGACAAGCTTCTCTTCAATTGGTGCTACCCCAACTATATCTCGTATATCATCATTCCAGACTCGATCCTTCCTCGTGTGGCCACACATCCATCTCAACATACGCATCTCCGCCACACCTAACTATTGAACATGTCGCCTTTTAGTCGGCCAACACTCAGCGCCATACAACATTGCGGGTTGAACCGCCATCCTATAGAACTTGCCTTTTAGCTTTTGTGGCACTCTCTTGTCACAAAGAATGCCAGAAGCTTGGCGCCACTTCATCCATCCGGCTTTGATTCGATGGTTCACATCTTCATCAATACCCCCATCCTCCTGCAGCATTGACCCCAAATACCGAAAGGTGTCCTTCTGAGGTACCACCTGGCCATCAAGGCTAACCTCCTCCTCACACCTAGTAGTACTGAAACCGCACATCATGTACTTGGTTTTAGTTCTACTAAGCCTAAACCCTTTCGATTCAAAGGTTTGTCTCCATAACTCTAACTTCCTATTTACCCCCGTCCGACTATCATCAACTAGCACCACATCGTCCGCAAAGAGCATACACCATGGGATATCTCCTTGTATATCCCTTGTGACCTCATCCATCACCAATGCAAAAAGATAAGAGCTCAAAGCTGACCCCTGATGCAGTCCTATCTTAATCGGGAAGTCATCAGTGTCGACATCACTTGTTCGAACACTTGTCACAACATTATCGTAGATGTCCTTGATGAGGGTAATGTACTTTGCTGGGACTTTGTGTTTCTCCAAGGCCCACCACATGACATTCCGCGGTATCTTATCACAGGCCTTCTCCAAGTCAATGAACACCATATGCAAGTCCTTCTTTTGCTCCCTTTATCTTTCCATAAGTTGTCGTACCAAGAAAATGGCTTCCATGGTCGACCTCCCAGGCATGAAACCAAACTGATTTTTGGTCACGCTTTTCATTCTTCTTAAGCGGTGCTCAATGACTCTCTCCCATAGCTTCATTGTATGGCTCATCAGCTTAATTCCACGGTAATTAGTACAACTCTGAACATCCCCCTTGTTCTTGAAGATTGGTACTAATATACTCCGTCTCCATTCTTCTGGCATCTTGTTTGCCCGAAAAATGAGGTTGAAAAGTTTGGTTAGCCATACTATTGCTATGTCCCCGAGACCTTTCCACACCTCAATGGGGATACAATCAGGGCCCATCGCCTTGCCTCCTTTCATCCTTTTTAAAGCCTCCTTGACCTCAGACTCCTGGATTCGCCGCACAAAACGCATGCCAGTCTCATCAAAGGAGTCGTCCAGTTCAATGGTAGAACTCTCATTCTCCCCATTGAACAGCTTGTCGAAGTACTCCCGCCATCTATGCTTAATCTCCTCGTCCTTCACCAAGAGTTGGCCTGCTCCGTCCTTGATGCATATGACTTGGCCAATATCCCTCGTCTTCCTCTCTTGGATCTTGGCCATCTTATAGATGTCCCTTTCACCTTCCTTCGTGCCTAACCGTTGGTAGAGGTCCTCATATGCCCGACCCCTTGCTTCACCAATAGCTCGCTTTGCGGCCTTCTTCGCCATCTTGTACTTCTTTATGTTGTCTGCACTCCTATCCAAGTATAGGCGTTTGAAGCAATCTTTCTTCTCTGTAATCGCCTTCTGGACATCATCATTCCACCACCAGGTATCCTTATCTTCGCTTCTCCTTCCCCTGGACACTCCAAGCTCCTCCGAGGCCACCTTACGAATGCAAGTCGCCATCTTCGTCCACACATTGTTCGCATCTCCTCCTTCCTCCCAAGGTCCCTCCTTAATGACCCTCTCCTTGAACGCTAGAGCTACCTCCCCCTTGAGCTTCCACCACTTCGTTCTAGCGACTTTGGCACGCTTATCCCGCTGGACACAAATCCGAAAGCGGAAGTCAGCAACCACCAGCTTATGCTGGGGTACAACACTCTCTCCAGGTATCACCTTACAGTCTAGGCACGCACGCCTATCTTCTCTTCTCGAGAGGATGAAATCAATCTGGCTAGAGTGTTGGCCACTAGTAAAAGTCACCAGAGGTGATTCTCTCTTTCTAAAGAGGGTGTTAGCTACAATCATGTTGTAGGCTAGAGCAAAGCTTAAGACATCTTCTCCTTCTTGATTCCTGATGCCATAGCCAAAGCCCCCGTGCGCCCCTTCAAAACCTGTGTTAGATGTACCCACGTGGCCATTGAGGTCTCCTCCTATGAAGAGCTTCTCACCAATCGGTACACTCCTAACCATGTCTTCCAGGCCTTCCCAGAACTCCCTCTTGGTGTTCTCATTGTGGCCTACTTGCGGGGCATACGCACTGATAACATTGAGAACCAAGTCCTCAACTACCAGCTTGACCAGGATAATCTAGTCCCCACGTCTCTTGACGTCTACCACTCCATACTTGAGGCTCTTGTTGATCAAGATGCCTACGCCATTTCTGTTTGCAGCTGTCCTTGTGTACCACAGCTTGAAGCCGGTATCCTCCACCTCCTTCGCCTTCTGTCCTCTCCATTTGGTTTCTTGGACGCAAAGGATATCAATACCTCTCCTCACCGCTGCATCAACTAGCTCCCGAAGCTTCCCTGTCAGAGACCCTACGTTCCAGCTACCTAAGCGAATCCTCCTAGGCTCGGCTAGCTTCCTTACCCTTCGCACTCGTCGAGTCAAATGCGAAGACCCTTGTCCATTTTCCACTACATCCAGGCGCCGATGTAGCGCGCCACTAAGGATGCGATGACCCGATCCTCGCTCACTTGCCACCGTATCCGGATCAAGATACAGCGCGCCACCTTGGGGGTGACGGCCCGGCCCTTGCCCATTTTCCACCACACCCGGGTTCCGATGTAGCGCGTCACTGAGAGGGTTACGCCCCAACGAAAATCTTTTGGGTTTCATCTCCATAAGAGTGCTGAGTTTTTCCGTTGGCTTGCCAAGCCTATCACAACCCTCCTCCTTTACCCGGGCTTGGGACCGGCTATGTTGAGACAACATAGGCGGATTTATCAACGGAAATTAAATATTCATCAAAAATTTGAAGTTCAAACGTGTGCATCTAGGAGTAAATACTCCTAACATCAAATTAAATAACCATATGTCTAAAAGTGCTCCAATGCTTCAAGAGACAAAACTGCAAGCATACATTACTCTCTCGAGCAAAAGGTGCAAGAGCAATCATATTTCGCCAAAACTTGCCTCACTGGCTCAAATTGGAAATGCAAGTATGCATAAAAAATCATGTCTTGTCAGCCTACATAATGATTGATCTAAATTCCAAAAGTGTTTCTGGAAAATAGCAGAGTCACTCATAATCAAGTGGCTAAAGCCCACCTGGGAGTGCCACCGAAACAAAAAAGGATCAAATACGCTCCTTTGTTTCTTTTGAACGGAAATATGTTAACAACAAAGCATATCTTCTATGAAATCGTAGAAAGTCAAATAACAATCAATTTCAAACATATGACCCAATGCCATATCAACATAAGCCAGGTCATTAAAATAACTCTCTAATGCTTAACAAGATAAAAGTATAAGCATGGATATTCTATGTATAAAAAAGCCTAATGTTTCATGAGTCTAGCAAGAAACGAAACTAATAGCATCATCATTTCAAAAAAGGGTCACGTGAATTAACAAAAATAATAGTCAATAAATATGATCAACTTGACAAATACATACAAAAGGTATACCATTAAAATATGGTGGTAAATCGAGAGAATTGGGACAATTATTCTTGTTGGACGTAGTTATATGGCGGCCATCCCGTAACAACATCATAAGATTTAGTCCTTATCCGATTAAAAGATCCAAACAAACTTTCAAAGCAGCGTACCACATGTACGTGAGGCTAATATCTGGCCGATAATTTTTTGAATAAAATAACAGTATATGCGTACGCCTCCGATGCTATGCCAAGTATTGGAAATACGCTAAAAAAATATACGCATATTTTTGAGCTCTGAATCCGAATATTAATTAAAAAAATACTCGCATTCAGACCTCGAGGGGCATGTGTTGACACCGATTTTGGCCGAAGAGAATATAGTGCGATTAAAACAAATGAATTACTTTAAATGGTGAAAATGATAAAATACACCATTGAGTGTAAACGACCATGGTGAATTTCTATCGCTTAATACAAAACAGCGGGCACACAAAATAAATTAATAAAGGAGCTATTGTTTGGGAAATTTGCAAAGTGAATAAAAATCTCCATAAAAAATTTGTCCCGACTAAAATCATATGTAATCTTCATACATGCACGCCACCACCTACGGCGGGTGCCAGATACCAACATAAAATCATAATATTTCTGAAATTTCGACCGTATGGTAAATGGAGTCCTTCTTCCACCGCCGGTTAGAAATATCGATGTGACACATAAAAATATATATCGCGCAAAAAATATGCACAGTATATGGAAATAAATAAATAATGCTTCTAATGGGGCATCGACACATGCGTATTCAGTCAGGAAATATTTGGTCGACGCGTATATTCATCTTATATATATGACATTGAACTTTGAATTGCATAGAAAATAATTAAGCATGCACACCATCATTATAAACCTTAATGCATCATTAATATCTAACCATGTTTAGCCTTTAAAGAAAAATATAGCCACATATGCATGGCTGTGACTCCCAAAAAGCTGTTGTGCATGCACGCAAGTGGTGGAGCCAAGGCCCACATGCCAACTAAAATAATCCAAGCCCGTCAGCTAATTAGAGGCAAGTGACCGGTTTAAATCTCAGTCAACTAGCAATTAAGGAATAGATTAAAGAAAGAAGCCAGCCGGCCGCTCCCATGATCTCATACACGACCCCATGATCAGGAACGTGGGTGCGCCCACCAGAGAATCTGCTGCTCTCCTGCCCCTATAAATACTTCCATACCTGCACGTACAAGAGGTTGGACTGCTCATTTCATCTGCTGTTCTGCTACTGCTACACATATACTGCTACAAGAAAAATCCCACACACACATACGTTAGGAGAAGGAAATTTGGAGGAGTTCAACAAGAAGGTGAGATTTATGGTGCTCTCCTAATCCTTTTACTTTTCTGGTTGGACTCATTTTTGCTGCAGAGTTCTCTGGTTTTCTTCCTCCCCTAGTAGCAATATTCTACTACACACCATAAATCATATAAAAGCACATAGAGAAAAAAGAGGCAGTCGTGGTGCTTGCTAGAAGGTTGAAGGTGAGATTCATGGCTCTTCCCTAGCCCCTAATTTGGCCATTGTGGTACAGATCAGGGAGCTTTTTTCTTCCTCCCCTCTCAAAACTCTATCCCTTGTTTTGGCCATCATGTTACAAATCAAGGAGCATGTTTCATCTCTCCAAAATTCTCGTCCTTAGTCCGTCCATCACGGTACAGACTAAGGTGCATGTTTAATCCATCTCAAATTTTTGTCCTTGGTTCGTCCATCACAGTACAAACCAAGGGACATGTTACATACACCCCAAATTGTTGTCTTTGGTTCGGCCATCATGGTACAAATCAAGGAGCGTGTTATATCTATCCCAAACTTTCGCCTTCGACTCGGCCATCGCGGTACGAGCGAAGAAGCATGCATGTTCCTTCTGCATATTGCATATGCTTCGTCCTAATGATCTCCTTCTTGATTGGGTCCCCTTAGCGATACAGGCCAGGACGATCGACTAGTTTCTTGGTTTGGTCCCTATACGCGGATACGAATCAAGAGATTATCATAGGAACGAAAACTTCATTAAAAATGCCTTAATTTGGTCATCATAAAAAAATGGATATGACTAAGTTGGAATGAAATCACGAATATGCTAAACTGAATTCGTTCTTGTTCGGTTGCGCTACGGACCTTATGTGTCGCGTTAGCTGTAATACGAACAAGAATATATGAAATGTTGCTTCACTTGGTTACGCTACACGAGGGCATTATCTTAATGCTACTCGGTGTTAGTAGTAATATGAGTAGGGCAAAACTTATTAAAAATGTGTTCTTGTTACACACAGAAAAAACAAAATCATGCAAGATGGATTATAAAACATGTTGATCATAAAAACCAACCTTACTTGGTTACGCTACACGCGGGCATTATCTTAATGCTATGAAGTGTTAGTAGTAATACATGTGAGAGAAAATTAAACAAAATATGCGGGCCACATATTTTGGCCAAAGTAAAATAACATATGTCATTGGATGCTCCAATGCTATAAGAGCCTAAACTATTAGCATCGTCACAAATGGATATCACAAACTCACTTTACTTGGGTTATGCTACACACGAGCGCCAACGAAATGACGCTATGTGGAGTCGGTGCTAATACCATGTAAGTTACAAACATAAAAAACGATAGATAAAATATGAATCATGCAATACCATAGTTTCTCCACAAACCTTTGCTTGGTTACATTGCACGCGGGCATTATCTTAGTGCTACGTGGTGTTAGTAGTAATACAGGTAAAACCGAACTTAATAAAAAAATAAGTTCACTCCACATTCACATATGCATACAAAGTTCAAGTAAAATTCATGTTAAGGCATATCTCATGTAGCCCACAGAAGCTTTAAACAAACAAAAATATCATAAACAAACTCCATCCGGGTCAAGCTATACGTGTGTGTCATATCATTGCATCGCGTTGTTAGTTTTGATACTGTATGAAGTCAAAATCAACAAAACATGGCACATATCACACGCACCATAAAAAGCATTAAGATTGTGTCAGAAAGCTTCCGTCCATTACGCTACACATGGGCACCACATCAGTGTCGCGCAATGATAGTAGTAATGTGATGATGCAGAACTCATTAAAATTGGCATGTCACATATATCCATGCCACCAAAACCTAATATATCATACCAAATTCCTAAAGAAATATATATATATATATATATATATATATATATATATATATATATATATATATATATATATATATATATATACATACCCTATGTGCCAAACATAGGATAAAATTATGCCTAGCCAAAATCAACCATCATTCTGCACCATCATATAAATGAGGTTGACCACAACTAAACATGCTAGGAAAATGTACTCCAACATGTCAAACATGAAATCATGAGGAGTATTTGCATGAAACCAAACTTCAAGCTCACCAACCAGGAGTTCATCGTCGACCGCGAAGAGAATTTCTCTTGTAGTATATTGTAATAGGAATGTGATGCAATCCTATGTAATAGATATGTTGGAATTCTTAATCAGGGGTTTTCTCTTCGGAGATGTAATTAACAAAATTTTTATGTAAATGTAAGAGTTTTGGAAATAAAGTACCTACAATGTTTTGGAAATAAAGTACCTACAATATTCAGCTCCAAGGGGGATAGATTGGTAGGAAAAGACCATCGCTCGTCCCCGACCGCCACTCATAAGGAAGACAATCAACAAATAAATCATGCTCTAACTTCATCACATAACGGTTCACCATACGTGCATGCTACGGGAATCACAAACTTTAACACAAGTATCTCTCAAATTCACAACTACTCAACTAGCATGACTCTAATATTACCATCTTCATATCTCAAAACAATCATTAAGTATCAAACTTCTCATAGTATTCAATGCACTCTATGGAAGTTTTTATTATACCCATCTTGAATGCCCATCATAGTAGGACTAATTTATAACCCAAGCAAATTACCATGCTGTTCTAAATACTCTCAAAATAATATAAGTGAAGCATGAGTGTTCATCTATTTCTTCAAAATAAAACCACCGCCGTGCTCTAAAAAGATATAAGTGAAGCACTAGAGCAAATGACAAACTACTCCAAAAGATATAAGTGAAGATCAATGAGTAGTCGAATAATTATGCAACTATGTGAAGACTCTCGAACATTTAAGAATTTCAGATCTTGGTATATTATTCAAAATGACGGTCCAAGCAAAACACATATCATGTGGTGAATAAAAATATAGCTCCAAGTAAAGTTACCAATGAACGATGCCGCGAGAGAGGATGCCTTCCGAGGCATCACCAAGCTTAGGCTCTTGGTTGTCCTTGAATATTACCTTGGGTTGCCTTGGGCATCCCCAAGCTTAGGCTCTTGCCACTCCTTGTTCCATAGTGCATCGAATCTTTACCCAAAACTTGAAAACTTCACAACACAAAACTCAACAAATAACTTGTAAGCTCCGTTAGTATAAGAAAATAAATCACCACTTAGGTATTGTTGTGAACACATTCTAAATTCATATTGGTGTAATATCTACTGTATTCCAACTTATCTATGGTTCATACCCTCCGATACTACTCATAGATTCATCAAAATAAGCAAACAACACAACGAAAACAGAATCTATCAAAAACAGAACAATGTGTAGTAATATGGAGATTTCGAATACTTCTGTAAATCCAAAAATCCTGAGAAATTAGGAAGTCCTAGGCAATTTGTTTATTAATCTACTGCAAGAGGAATTGGTATTTTATCGCTCTGTGATAAGAAATGAAAATTATTCTCGTGAGCGCATACTTTCTTTTTTTACAGCAAGATCAAATGGCAATCCCCCAAGAAGATCCTAAAGGCTTTACTTGGCACAAAAACTAATTAAAACATAAAACACAATCATAACAGAGGATAGATGATTTATTTATTACTAAATAGGAACAAAACGCAAGGAACAAAAAAATTGGTTACCTCCCAACAAGCGCTATCCTTGAACGCCCCTAGCTAGGCATGATGATTTCAATGATGCTCACATAAAAGATAATAATTAAAACATAAAGGGAGCATCATGAAGAATATAACTAGAACATTTAAGCCTAACCCACTTCCTATGCATAGAGATTTTGTGAGAAAACAACTTGCGGGAACAAGAATCAACTTGCATAGGAAGTTAAAACAAGCATAACTTCAAAACTTTAAGCACATAGAGAGGAAACTTGATATTATTGCAATTCCTACAAGCATATATTCCTCCCTCATAATAATTTTCGGTAGCATCATGTAACGCCCCGGATGTAACTTACCATATTTGTACTTCGACTCTTGCCATTTCTAGCTTTAAGTTATGAGATTCGTGGTTGGGTTCTTGCCTTCGTTTTGCATTTTGTTCATGTCATGCATTTAATATCATGTCATCATGTGCATCGCATTTGCATACGTGTTCGTCTTTTGCATCCGAGCATTTTCCCTGTTGTCCGTTTTGCAATCCGGCACTCCTACGTCCTCCGGCGCTCACTTTTGCCTTTTTTCGTGAGCGGGTGTTAAACGTTCTCGGAATGGACCGAGATTTTCCAAGCGGCCTTGGTACACCACCGGTACACCACCTATCAAGTTTCGTGCCATTTGGAGTTCGTTTGATACTCCAACGGTTAACCGGGGAACCGTAAAGGCCTCGTGTGTGTTGCAGCCCAACAGCCCTCCAAAGTGGCCCAATAACCCTTCCAAACCTACCGTGGCCGAAAACTACACCTCATTTGGACACTCCCACCTCCTTCTAGGTATAAATATGTGCACTCCTCCGAATTTTCGGGTCCAAACCCTAGTTCCACCTCACCCTCCGCCCCGGACGCGTCCGCCGGCACCGGACACGTTCGTGCCACCGCACCCGGCGAATCGCCGCCTGCCACGTGCCCTGCTCCACCGCCTCCGCCGCCGGCCCGCCGCAGCATGCAGTGGGCCCCCCAGGCCCGGTCGCCATCCGCCGCTGCCCGTGTCCCGCGCCTCCTCTCGGCTCCGCTCACGGCCGCCTCGCTCCCTCGCCGCCGGCCACCGCCAGCCATCGCCGCCTCGCCGTCGTTCGTGCCTTCGCCGGCCGGCGTTGCGCCGCCTCCGCCGCCCCTGGCCGCGCGCCGCCCCACATGTCGCGGATTCGGTCGGGCCGAACTGGATCCGGCCGCCTCCCCCGCCTCCCCGGAGTCTTCCCCGACAAACTCCGGCCGCCGCGTCCCGTTCTCCGGCGACATCCCGGCCTTCCTCGTTTTCCACACCAGATATGGATCCTGAGAGGTTGGCCTCGTTTTCCCCTAAGTCCTTTTCTGCAATATTTTCAATCTTTGTTCATCATGCCATAACTCCTCATCCGTAGATCCTTTTTGCATGCATGTCATATAAAAATGTTCATCATGATGTGCTCTTTATTTTGTTCCATTGTGCCAGGCTTGTTTGAGTCCATCTTGATGCCCTAATCGTTGATGCAGGAGTGCTATACAATGTTAGTTGCTGATTCTTAGCAGAGTATGAGCATTTATCATTTTGGCTACAATTGTTGTGTGCTACATATGGTCATGTGCTCTACATGTGTTTTGGACTATGCCATGCCATACAGGGGTGTATGCCATGTATTTTTGTGTTCTCTGTGGTGACTAGCACAAGCATGCAAAGTAGCTCTCGTGATATTGCTGATTTCAGAGACTTAGAATTTCACCAAGTCTTTGCTCTGCTGTTATTTTGTATGCCATGTATTCATGTTGCTACAGTGAGATCCATACTTCTTTTGAGTATGTTCAGTAAGGATGATTTTGACATATGGTTATGCTCTATCCATCCATGCCCCTGTTTGCATTTATAAAGTCCCCTAGCATGACTTAATCTTGCTCTACGTTTTCTATAAAATGTTCCTGGCAGATTGTTTACATGTTAATCAATTTTGCCATGGATGTTGTAGTTGATCCATGCATGCTATGAACTTGCTATTGCGTTGGTTAGATTCATAAACATGTCTTCTTGCTATTGCTATTCTTATCTTGTCAAGAAATGCCTTGTGGTGTCTGAATCTGTTAACGAAACTTGCTATGTTTACATGGGTGCCATCATATCTTCTGATCCTTTTTGGCTTATGGTCATTAAGAGACTTTTGTTCTATGCTTTGAGTAGATTCATGCCATGCCTTGTATTGCTATGATATGTTCCTGTAGCATGTTGTTAGCTTTCTCTAAACATGTCTTCCTGATGTTAATTCCTGGCATGTTATTTTCACTAAGTTTGCGAAGCTGATATCTTTTGCACTTTTGCCATGCTTGTTTGAACATGTTCTTGTGTGTTTTAGCCGTAGCTCAGTGTTCATATTTTGTCAAGCATCTTGAGTAGATCACTGCCATGTGCTTTGTTGCTATGTTGGAGTTCAGTAGCTTAGTTTCTTGTTGCATTCTATGTGGCATCGTGCTGTTAATCACAGAATGGCGCCATTCTTGTTTTGCTTGCCATTTGCAAACCGTGCATCCGATTCCGGTGATCTTTATATCGATTTCGAACGAAATCAACTCATCTTTCTAGTGGCACACTTGGTTTGCCAAGTTGATGCCTTGATCAATCTTTTCCTTCCGGAGCTCGCATATGCATTGCATATCACATCCCGCATATCAGGCAATGTTTTGCATCATGTTGCTTGCACATTGCACCGTGGTTGATTGTGGTTTCCTTTGCTTGTGTTCTTGACTTGGGTAGAGCCAGGAGACGAGTTCGTGATCGAGGACCCATTGAGTACGCTTACGAGGATCAAGCTTCCGTCAAATCGGAGAACTTTGCAGGCAAGGTGACCAAACCCTCGAAATCACTTCTATGTTTGCTTGCTAGTTATTAGCTCTTTTGCTATGCCGTGATACCTACCACTTGCTATATCATGCCTCCCATATTGCCATGTCAAGCCTCTAACCCACCTTTCCTGGCAAACCGTTGTTTGGCTATGTTACCGCTTTGCTCAGCCCCTCTTATAGCGTTGTTAGTTGCAGGTGAAGGTGGAGTTTGTTCCATGTTGGAACATGGATATTGTTGGGATATCATTATTATATTCTTGTTTACTTTAATGCATCTATATACTTGCTAAAGGGTGGAAGGCTCGGCCTTATGCCTAGTGTTTTGTTCCACTCTTGCCGCCCTAGTTTCCGTCATACCAGTGTTATGTTCCTTGATTTTGCGTTCCTTACGCGGTTGGGTGTTATGGGAACCCCTTGACAGTTCACTTTGAATAAAACTCCTCCAGCAAGGCCCGACCTTGGTTTTACCATTTTCCTACCTACCACCATATACCTTCCCTTGGGTTCTGCAGACTCAAGGGTCATCTTTATTTTAAACCCACCCACCCCCCCGGGCCAGTGCTCCTCTAAGTGTTGGTCCGAACCGAGCTGCCTGCGGGGCCACCTCGGGGAAACTCGAGGTTTGGTTTTACTCGTAGCCTGTCTCATCCGGTGTTGCCCTGACAACGAGATATGTGTGACTCCTATCGGGATTTGTCGGCACATCGGGTGGCTTTGCTGGTCTTGTTTTACCATTGTCGAGATGTCTTGTAACCGGGATTCCGAGACTGATCGGGTCTTCCCGGGAGAAGGAATATCCTTTGTTGACCGTGAGAGCTTGTGATGGGATAAGTTGGGACACCCCTGTAGGGTTATGAACTTTCGAAAGCCGTGCCCGCGGTTATGCGCAGATGTGAATTTGTTAATGTCCGGTTGTAGAGAACTTGAACATAACTTAATTAAAATGAATCAACCGCGTGTGTAGCCGTGATGGTCTCTTTTCGACGGAGTCCGGGCAGAGAACACGGTCTCGTGTTATGCTTCAACGTAAGTAGCTTCAGGATCACTTCTTGATCACTATTTAGTTTCTCGACCACGCTTTGCTTCTCTTCTCGCTCTCAGTTGCGTAAGTTAGCCACCATATATGCTAGTGCTTGCTGCAGCTCCACCTCACTAGCTTTTCCTACCTTTAAGCTAAAATCGTCTTGATCGCGAGGGTGTGAGATTGCTGAGTCCCTGTGACTCACAGATTACTTCCAAAACCAGATGCTGGTGCCGATGATGCCGGTGCAGGGGACGCTACTGAACTCAAGTGGGAGTTCGACGAGGATTCGGGACGTTACTATGTGTCTTTTCTGGATGATCAGTAGTGGAGCCCAGTAGGGGCGATCGGGGATCTAGCATTTGGGGTTGTCTTTATTTATGTTGGTTCCGTAGTCAGACCTTGATTGTATTTTGGATGATGTAATGCTATATTTATGTATTGTGTGAAGTGGCGATTGTAAGCCAACTCTTTATCCCTTTCTTTTTCAGTACATGGAATGTGTAAAGATTACCCCTCTTGCGACATGCCTACTATGCGGTTATGCCTCTAAGTCGTGCTCCGACACGTGGGAGATATAGCCGCATCGTGGGTGTTACACATCATGAATGAATTCAACAATATAACCATCACATAAAGCATTTTTTCATGATCTACAAGCATAGAATTTTTATTACTCTCCACATAAGCAAAATTCTTCTCATGAATAGTAGTGGGAGCAATCTCAACAAAATAACTATCATGTGAGACATAATCCAATTGAAATTTAAAATCATGATGACAAGTTTCATGGATATCATTATTCTTTATAGCATACGTGTCATCACAATAATCATCATAGATAGGAGGGATGCTTTCATCATAATAAATTTGCTCATCAAAACTTGGGGGACAAAAAATATCATCTTCATCAAACATAGCATCCCCAAGCTTGTGGCTTTGCATATCATTAGCATCATGGGTATTCAAAGAATTCATACTAACAACATTGCAATCATGCTCATCATCCAAAGATTTAGTGCCAAACATTTTAATGCATTCTTCTTCTAACACTTTGGCACAATTATAAGTATCCTTATTTTCACGAAAGATATTAAAAATATGAAACATATGAGGCAACCTTAATTCCATTTTTTTGTAGTTTTCTTTTATAGACTAAACTAGTGATAAAACAAGAAACTAAAAGATTTGATTGCAAGATCTAAAGATATACCTTCAAGCGCTAACCTCCCCGGCAACGTCGCTAGAAAAGAGCTTGATGTCTATTACACAACCTTCTTCTTGTTGACGTTGTTGGTCCTCCAAGTGCAGAGGTTTGTAGGACAGTAGCAAATTTCATTCAAGTGGATGACCTACGGTTTATCAATCCATGGGAGGCATAGGATGAAGATGGTCTCTCTCAAACAACCCTGCAACCAAATAACAAAGAGTCTCTTGTGTCCCAAACACACCCAATACAATGGTAAATTGTATAGGTGCACTAGTTCGGCGAAGAGATGGTGATACAGGTGCAATATGGATAGTAGATATAGGTTTTTGTAATCTGAAAATATAAAAACAGCAAGGTAACAAATGATAAAAGTGAGCGAAAACGGTATTGCAATGTATTGAAACAAGGCCTAGGGTTCATACTTTCACTAGTGCAAGTTCTCTCAACAATAATAACATAATTAGATCATATAACTATCCCTCAACATGCAACAAAGAGTCACTCCAAAGTCACTAATAGCGGAGAACAAACGAAGAGATTATTGTAGGGTAGGAAACCACCTCAAAGTTATCCTTTCTGATCGATCTATTCAAGAGTCTGTAGTAAAATAACATGAAGCTATTCTTTCCGTTCAATCTATCCTAGAGTTCGTACTAGAATAACACCTTAAGACACAAATCAACCAAAACCCTAGTGTCACCTAGATACTCTAATGTCACCTCAAGTATCCGTGGGTATGATTGTACGTTATGCATCACACAATCTCAGATTCATCTATTCAACCAACACAAAGACTTCAAAGAGTGCCCCAAAGTTTCTACCAGAGAGTCAAGAAGAAAATGTGTGCCAACCCCTATGCATAAGTTCAAAAGGTCATGCAACGCGCAAGTTGATCACCAAAACATACATCAAGTAGATCACGTGAATATCCCATTGTCACCACAGATAAGCACATGCAAGACATACATCAATTGTTCTCAAATCCTTAAAGACTCAATCCAATAAGATAACTTCAAAGGGAAAACTCAATTCATCACAAGGAGATAGAGGGGGAGAAACATCATAAGATCCAACTATAGTAGCAAAGCTCACAATACATCAAGATCGTTTCGAATCAAGAACACGAGAGAGAGAGAGAGAGAGAGAGCACCAGGATGATGAAGATGGCCACCGGAGAGGGATTCCCCCATATGACAGGGTACGAGACCGGGTCTAGATTGGTTTTCGGTGGCTACAAAGGCTTGCGGCGGCGGAACTCCCAATCTAGGTTTCTTTTTGGAGGTTTGGGTATATATAAGAGGTGTTGGAGTCAGGAACAAGTCAGGGGGGTCCCCGAGGTGGCCACAAGGTAGGGAGCGCGCCCATGGGGTAGGGCACGCCCCCACCCTCGTGGGTGCCTCGGGACTCTTCTGGCCCATCTCCAGTACTCCGTGGGCTTCTTCTGGTCCAAAAATAATCTCCATGAATTTTCAGGTCAATTGGACTCCGTTTGGTTTTCCTTTTCTGCGATACTCAAAAACAAGGAAAAACAAAAACTGGCACTGGGCTCTAGGTTAATAGGTTAGTCTCAAAAATCATATAAATGCATATAAAACATCCAAGATTGATAATATAATAACATGGAAAAATCAAAAATTATAGATACGTTGGAGACGTATCAAGCCCCCTGTCGGTGTCAAAACCGGCGGATCTCGGGTAGGGCGTCCCGAACTGTGCGTCTAGGCCGGATGGTAACAGGAGGCAAGGGACACGAAGTTTTACCCAGGTTCGGGCCCTCTTGATGGAGGTAAAACCCTATGTCCTGCTTGATTAATATTGATGATATGGGTAGTACAAGAGTAGATCTACCACGAGATCGGAGAGGCTAAACCCTAGAAGCTAGCCTATGGTATGATTGATGTTCTGTATGTTGTCCTACGGACTAAAACCCTCCGGTTTATATAGACACTGGAGAGGGTTAGGGTTACACAAAGTCGATTACAATGGTAGGAGATACACATATCCGTATCGCCAAGCTTGCCTTCCACGCCAATGAAAGTCCCTCCCGGACACGGGACGAAGTCTTCAATCTTGTATCTTCATAGTCCAGGAGTCCGGCTGAAGGTATAGTCCGGCCATATGGACACCCCCTAATCCAGGACTCCCTCAGTAGCCCCCGAACCAGGCTTAAATGATGATGAGTCCGGCGCGCAGATTGTCTTCGGCATTGCAAGGCGGGTTCTCCTTCAAATTCCGTGTACCTGTCGAATAAAGTCCGGCTTCTTGTAAATGTTGCGCTCCTCGGCTTCTACGCCCAATAATGGCCGTCTCCCACGTGTCAAACGAATATGAAAAGTCTGAGTGTTTTTACATCCACAACCCTAGCCGCTTAAATGAGCCGCCCATTTAAGGGGACGAGGATTTAGATCCAAACCACACCTTCTCCCCTTCACGAGTGTTCATCAGAGCGCATCCGACAAAGGTCCATACCACCATGGCCAGCCGTCGCAACTCCCCCTTTCGCCCCTCTAGCCCTCAGCCTGGATATTGGGAGAGATGCTCCATCCCGCATAGCGAGCTAGTGACGCTCCAGACCAAGGGATTTCTCCCCCCGGCCTATATGGTCCCGGTTCGAGCCGGTCTTGCCATCTATAATGGTGGAGAGCAAGCGGAGAGTGCCCCTAATCCCTCCAAAGGAGAGCGGGTATGCCTCGTCCCTTATTTAATAAGAGGGCTCGGATTTCCAATCCATCCATTTCTCCGGGGGCTCCTGGAGTTCTATGGCCTCCAGCTACACAATCTCACGCCTGCCTCCGTATTGCATATCGCGTGCTTCGTAGCCCTCTGCGAGCTGTTCTTGGGTGTTGAGGCTCATTTCGGGCTGTGGAAAGAGTTATTCTGCCTTGTGCCCTGCTCTCAGAAGGGGTCGATATATCAAGTGGGCGGAGCCGAAGTGTGGCGCATCGCCGGGACCGGATATCTATCCGGAACCCCAAAGAAGGCGTCCGAGGACTGGCCTTCGGAATGGTTTTACATAGAGGACGTCTCGCTGCCGGATCCTGTCCGGATCGGCCTCCCTGAGTTCGACAGTGCTCCACTAAAGAAGCGCCTAAGTTGGCGTCCACGGAGCCCTCAGAGGGAAAGTGACAAGGACGTCCGTTACCTGATGAGCCGGATAAGATTGTTAGCTCATTCTGGAATGACCATGATCGGGGTCATGGCCGCATGCATCATGCGAGGGGTGCAGCCGCTATAGTACAGAGGCCACCCCATGTGGGATTTCAACGGGGAGGACGACGCCACCCGCTACGGCCATAAGGGACCGGATTCGGCTGCGGCCCTAACAAAGACCTTGTCCGCTTTGTACAAGGGAGAAGAGGAGGAATTTCTCCGTGTCAACCCGCAGGGTGGATTTTCTATGTACAATCCCCCAAGCTAGGTAAGTGGTTTACTTGCCCATCCATTTTATATTCCCATTGTTAAATATTCAGTCTAACGACTTTAACGCAGGAACTGCGCCAGGCTGTTAAAGAAATAAACAGCCCTCCTCCACAACCCGAGGACCCAGGACGGTCCCTCGACCCGGCCTCTCAAGAGGATCCGGACTTATCTGTGGAGCTGATTGATGGAGTGTTTCATCAATTGAGCAAGGACAACGCCTTGGTGGCCATTACGGCCGATTACCCAGGGATAATCCCGGCCTCCCAGGTAACTGAGATCGAAGTCCCAGTACCCCGAATAGGGGTCCGCTCTCTCGTGTTTTCAGTTTCCTGATTACAACCGAGCTTTGCAGAGGAGGTTTTTGAGACGGGAGGCCGAACCTGCGGCGACAAGCCAACGAGGGGCCGCAGGGCCCCGTGGGCAGAAAAGAGGTGCAGTCCGGATCGAGACGTCAGCGCAAAGGTATGACGCGCCCCCTTATCCCAGGTGTTATACCTTCAAGGCATGTTAACATTCGTGCTCTCTTCAGGACAAAGAGACCTCGCCGGACTATATCCGGAGAGGCTGCCAATCGTGCCTCCACCAGCCAGGCTCCAAAGCCTGGTCCGGAGGCGGAGGCGAACACAAGGCGCGCACCGGACACTCCTCCGACGGAGGACGTGGACAGGTTGTCTGCCACCAACTCTGAGGTGGAGAGTGCCATGAACCCCAAGCGTTGCCGGACAATTCTTCGCGATGCTTGTTTCTCCCGAGAGGCATTAGATGCCTTCAATTCGGGAGATGCGTACCTCCGTGCCGCTCAAAATGGTCTAGCCAGAGCCACGAAGCAATATGTAAAAGACATACGGGTAAGAAAATTTTGGTAATTATATATATATACCAATAGCCCCCGAGACTTGAAACAGTTAGAATAACTGATTTAAGGATCATATGTTATGCAGGTTATTACAGAAAAGAATTCCCTACTGTCCCAGGAGCTGGAAGAGTGCAAAGCCCAACTTGAGGCAGCACTAGCCGCGGCAGGGGAGCCCAAGGAGACCCGCTCTGGTAATATACACTTCGAAAGATAAGTATTTTGCGAAGCACGACATGGGTGCGAATCTGACAAATGAAATTGCAGATGGCGTCGAATTGAATCCGGAAAGGCAACACCTCCTACGCCAGCTGAAGGCTGGTGAGAAGGTGCTGACAAAGGTGAGGCGGGAGAAGAACGATCTCCAAGATGCCAACACCAAGCTGGGCGTCGAGCTGAAAGATGTTCGTGCCCAGCTGTCAGACTCCGTTAAGGAGAATCAGCGGCTTCGGCGCGGCATATTTAGTAAGTGCTTGAACGAACCTTTGGAGAAAAAAAAGTTCGGCGGGGAAGTCGACTAACAGAGTAATGTCTGTAGGTGTGCTAACAGGTCGTCCTACAGAGGAGATGCCCAGTTCTATGGGTGACCTTCTTCCCGAGCTCTCGCAACTGCTCGAGCGAGTACGGAAGGCGATGCGAGGCGTCGCCCAGGCCCTGTGGCCATCCATCTTCGTGCCCGAAGGTCTTGGAGAGCTTGCGGAGAAGCTAAAGGGAGCACGGCGGTGCTTCTGATTGTGGAAGATATCGTCCTGCCGTCAAGGCGCTAGGGAGGCCTGGGCCATGGTGAAGACGCAGTACACAAAGGCTGACCCCAACCACATGGCGAAGGTCGGTCCTATGGGGCCCAATGGGAAGGAGATCCCTGTAAGCTTAGTATATGGCCAAGTAGAATTGGCCGCAAAGTATTCCCAGCAGGACTGTAAATTAGACAGCCTGTTAGATGGTATTGAAGAGGAATACAATCAGTCAGAATGACTATGTAATTTAATTGACATTTATAATTGTCGGATTTCGGGTTCCGGCAGACCCTTGAGGTTCGAACACTGGGTGCGCGCGGAGATTTTGCCTCCTACCTACATGCAGCCCTCCGCCTCGCTAAGATCTAAGCTATGGAAAGAACAACACAAGAGACACAGGGTTTATACTGGTTCAGGCCACCGTTGTGGTGTAATACCCTACTCCAGTGTGTGGTGTGGTGGATTGCCTCTTGGGCTGATGATGATGAACAATACAAGGAAGAACAGCCTCGCGAGGGTCTGTTCTTGGCTGGGGCAATGAACTGCTGGGAGGAGTCCAGTCACCCTTCTCTCTCTCTCTCCGATTGTTGATCTCCAACCTCTAACCTCTAACCGAGCTGCCTTCACCGAGCTGCCTTCACCGAGATGCCCTCACTGAGCTGCCTTCCCATCCTGCGGGTGGCTGGTCCTATTTATAGAGGCCCTGGTCCTCTTCCCAAATATCGAGCGGGAAGGGAGCCAACAATGGCGGCCTAATTTGAAGGGGGGCAGCTAGTACCAGCTATCCTGACAAAAGTAGTCTTCGCCTGCACAAAGCTCTTGTGGTGATGCCGTCTTGGGCTCCACAATGACCTCCTTCTTGCAGTCCTCCTGGTCTTGGTCTTGTTGCACCGAAATGGCAACCTTTGCCTGATGCCTCGGTACTCTGCGGCTGCGCTTGCCCCCTTTGCACCAAAGGGGGAAGGAGGACACTGCGTGGGCTAGCACCCGCCTGGCGCCCTTGGTCGTCATGGCTTGCATCACGGGCACCTCGTGAGGTACCCCGCCTTGATCTCTCCACCTCCTCGTGAGCCAGCCTGACGAGGCCGCGCCTGAGGAAGCTCCGTGTCATCCGCCCCGCGAGGCTTGGCCCCTTGCGAGGGTCTTGGGTCTGTGATGGTGAAGATGGGCCATGCTGGGCACCCCTTTGAGCCATGCCGCAGGCCGCAGGCAGGCAGTTCTGGGGGCCCCCCTTCCCAGAACGCCGACAATAATGCCTTCTAGCCGGATTGTAGATCGTTTGTCATGGCCGACCTTTTCGCTTCAGCCTTGGGACCTGATGGTCTGGAGTGTGTCCGAATTCCCATGCAGTTATATAAGAATCGGGGAATGCATGGAGACCAGGCGTAGGGGTCATTAGTGAGTGAACAGACAAGTGCCCGACTAGTTATGTTATATTACATGGTTAGTAAGAAACATCTTCCAGGGAGAATAGTTCCGTTAGGGGTTCCTTTCCCTGGGAGGCATGCCCTAAAGTGCATGCCCATTCTGTGAAAAAGACGCAGGAAAAAGCATCTGGGGGCGCATAAATAAATAAGTAAAAAGATCATCTTTTAGGTCACCGACCGAATATTCCCTTAAGAACGCTTGCTTTCGGCTTCACCCAGTCTGAGGTACACATCCGGCTGATCCGGCAGTAACAATCGCAGAGGTGCTCCCTTTTACCGCCTAGCCGAATAATCGGGAATGTAGGGGTAAGCACATGAGCCAGGCAACCCAGCTTGGCCAAAACTTAAGTCATATTGATGCATATAATGGTGAAATAAAAGGTACATGTGGAAGGGTCACACATGTGTTGGGCATGAAGCCCGTATAAATAAGCTTCTGGTAAAAGAAGCCCCCAGGTTTAATGAGTGCGAATAGCACGTCATTTGATGAGCCTTTAAAGGCTATAAGAGAAAGGAAGGGGAGAAGGAGACAAATGTAAGACAAACAGTATATAAAAAATGGACAGAGGAAGGAGACGAACACAGAGTCCGACGCTAGGCATAGAATCTTCGGAGACGGGCTGCATTCCATGGGTTCGGCTCGAGTCGGTTATCCGATGCATCTCGCAGGGGGTACGCTCCACCAGTCAGGACTTGGTCAATTATGAAGGGACCTTCCCACTTGGGCTTGAGTTTGTCCTTTTTCTTGTCCGGCAGGCGTAGAACTAATTCGCCAACATTGTAATTTTTGGCCGGTACTTCTCTGCTTTGGTATCTTCAAGCCTGTTGTTGATATAATGCGGAACGGGCTTTTGCCACGTCACGCTCCTCCTCCAATGCATCCAAACTATCCTGCCGATCGAGCTCGGCTTCTCTTTCTTCATACATGCGCACTCGAGGTGAGTCATGAATTATGTCGCAAGGCAAAACTGCCTCTGCGCCGTACACCATAAAGAATGGTGTGTATCCCGTGGTGCGATTCGGCGTGGTCCATAGCCCCCAGAGTACGGAGTCGAGCTCCTCTACCCAGTGCGTGTTAGATTCCTTGAGGGACCTCACTAATCTGGGTTTGATGCCGCTCATGATAAGACCATTTGCACGTTCGACCTGGCCGTTAGTTTGTGGGTGATAGACGGAAGCATAATCGAGCTTGATGCCCATGTTTTTGCACCAGAGTTTTACCTCGTCGGCCGTAAATTTCGTGCCGTTATCAGTGATGATGCTATGGGGGACGCCGTAACGGTGTACAACCCCGGATATAAAGTCTATCACCGGTCCGGATTCGGCCGTCTTAACAGGCTTCACTTCTATCCGTTTGGTGAACTTATCCACCATGACCAGTAAGTATTTTTGCTTGTGGGTTCCGCCTTTAAGGGGTCCAACCATGTGAAGCCCCCAGACCGCAAAGGGCCAAGGGATGGGGATAGTTTGGAGGGCGGTGGGTGGCATATGGCTTTGGTTTGCAAAGAGCTGGCAACCGACGCATCGCTGGACTAAGTCCTGGGTGTCTGCCCGGGCCGTCGGCCAATAAAAGCCTATACGGAAGGCCTTGCTTACAAGGGACCGGGCTGCAGCGTGATGACCGCCGAGTCCGGCATGAATTTCAGCCAGGAGGTTCCGCCCTTCCTCTTTGGAGATGCACGTTTGAAGGACTCCGGTAGTGCTTTTCTTATAAAGCTCTCCCTCATGGACTTTGTAGGCTTTGGATCGCCACACTATGCAACATGCCTCATTTTGGTCCTCGGGGAGTTCCTGCCTAATAAGGTAGGCGAGGAATGGTTCTGTCCACGGGGCGATGACGACCATTATTACATGGGCTGAAGGTGTTATTTCATTAGCAGAGCCTCCGATTGTGTCAGAATGTTCGGTGTCGGGCAGTGCGGTTGGGTCCGGGCTGTTATTGTTCGGCTCCCCTTCCCATACTATGGATGGCTTGAACAGCCTTTCCAAGAAGATGTTGGGGGGGACTACATCGCTTTTGCGCCGATGCGTGCCAGGACATCTGCCGCCTGATTATTTTCCCGGGCTATATGGTGAAATTCAAGCCCTTCGAACCGAGCTGACATTTTTAGGACGGCGTTGCCGTAAGCTGCCATTTTTGGATCCTTGGCATCGAAGTCTCCATTTATTTGGGATATTGCGAGGTTCGAGTCCCCGCGCACCTCTAGGCGTTGAATGCCCATGGATACTGCCATCTGGAGACCATGTAAGAGGGCCTCATATTCGGCTGCATTATTGGAGTCTGTGTACATAATCTGGAGTACGTATTGAACTGTGTCTCCTGTGGGGGACGTCAAAACGACGCCAGCCCCTAGTCTGGCCAACATCTTGGAGCCGTCGAAATGCATGATCCAATTTGAATATGTGCCGTACTCTTTAGGGAGTTCGGCCTCCGTCCATTCTACGATGAAGTCGGCCAAAACTTGCGACTTGATGGCTCACCGTGGCTTATAGGTTATGTCGAACGGGAGGAGCTCAATGGCCCATTTTGCAATGCGGCCCGTTGCATCACATTTGTTTATAATATCGTGAAGTGGTACTTCCGAGGCTACTGTTATTGAACACTCTTGAAAGTAGTGTCGTAGCTTCCGGGATGCCATGAATACCGCGTAAGCGATCTTTTGATAATGCGGGTACCGTGATTTGCACGGAGTGAGGACAGTGGACACATAATAGACCGGTTTTTGAAGGGGGAATTTGTGTCTGTCCGTTTCTCGTTCGACGACGAGCACTGCGCTTACAACCTGATGTGTTGCAGCAATGTACAATAGCATTGGTTCGCCAATGTTTGGCGCAGCCAGGACTGGCTTTGTTGCCAATATGGCTTTTATTTCGTCGAGTCCGGCCGTGGCTGCATCCGTCAATTCGAAGTGTTCGGTGCGCCGAAGGAGGCGGTAAAGGGGTAGGGCCTTTTCTCCCAAGCGGGAGATAAAGCGGCTTAGAGCCGCCACGCATCCGGTTAACTTTTGTATTTGTTTGAGGTCCTTTGGGATATCCAATTGTGACAGAGCTCGGATCTTGGCTGGATTCGCTTCAATTCCTCTACCGGATACAATGAAGCCCAAGAGCTTTCCAGCTGGGACGCCGAAAACGCATTTTTCCGGGTTGAGCTTGATGTCGTATGTTCGGAGGTTATCAAATGTGAGCCTCAAGTCGTCTACTAGAGATTCGACATGTCTTGTTTTGACAACCACATCATCTACATATGCCTCCACTGTTTTACCGATCTGGTTTGCCAGACATGTCTGAATCATGCGCTGATATGTTGCGCCGGCGTTTTTGAGCCCGAAGGGCATTATGATGAAGCAGAATGGTCTGTATGGTGTAATAAATGCCGTTGCGGCTTGGTCTGATTCTGCCATCTTGATTTGATGGTAGCCGGAATATGCGTCGAGGAAACACAATGAATCATGTCCTGCGGTAGCATCGATAATTTGATCGATGCGGGGGAGGGGGAAGGGATCCTTTGGGCAAGCCTTGTTAAGGTCTTTAAAATCAACGCACAGGCGCCAGGATTTTTCCTTCTTTGGTACCATCACCAGGTTTGCTAGCAAGTCCGGATGTTTTATATCTCTGATGAATCCGGCCTCCAATAGCTTTGCTAGCTCCTCTCCCATAGCCTGTCTCTTAGGTTCGGAAAAACACCGAAGAGCTTGTTTGACAGGTTTGAATCCTTTTAGGATATTTAGGCTGTGCTTGGCCAGCCTACGTGGGATTCCTGGCATGTCTGAAGGGTGCCAGGCGAAAATGTCCCAGTTCTCTCGTAGGAACTCTCACAGTGCGGCGTCTATATCAGGGTTTAACTGTGCCCTGATGGAAGCTGTTTTATTGGGGTCCGTTGGATGGACCTGGAATTTGACTATTTCGTCCGCCGGTTTAAAGGAGGTGGACTTGGATCTTTTGTCGAGCACCACATCGTCCCTATTCACCGTGGAGCGCAGCGCAGTCAGTTCCTCAGCCGCTAGGGCTTCGGATAGTGCCTCGAGGGCCAGTGCGGCTGTCTTGTTTTTGGCGCGGAGTGCTATGTCCGGATCACTAGCGAGAGTGATGATCCCTTTAGGCCCGGGCATCTTGAGCTTCATGTACCCGTAATGGGGTATTGCTTGGAAGATTGTAAATGCTTCCCGCCCTAACAGAGCGTGATAACCGCTGCTGAACGGAGCCACATGGAATGTGACCTCTTCGGACCTGTAATTATCCGGCGTGCCGAACACCACATCTAGTGTGATTTTTCCTGTACAGCACGCTTCTAGACTGGGGATTATTCCTCTAACGGTTGTGCTGCTTCGCTCAATGCGGTTCCAGTCTATTTCCATTTTAAAGGGTTTCCTCATAAATGAGGTTCAATCCGCTGCCGCCATCCATGAGTACCTTGGTAAGACGAAAGCCGTCCACTATTGGACTGAGGACCAATGCGGCTGGTGCTCGGGCTGTTCGGAATTTAGGTTCATCACTGGCATTAAAGGTAATAGCCGTGTTACTCCATGGGTTTATTGTTGCTACTTGGTAGACTTCGGCAAGGCTGCAGAGTGTCCTTTTTCGCATATTATTTGATGCCAAAGTCTCGAAGACTGTTAATACCGTATTGGTGTCTCTGGGGTGGCTTTCTGTGGCCTCCGGAATTAGGAGATATTTGCCAATTTTGGCCACCTGCCGGAGTATCCAACATGCTCTAAGGCTGTGAGTTGGTGTGGCGTCCTCTATACTATGAATTTTACAGGGTCCATTAAGCCATCCTTCCAGTACGGTTCCATGCCCTGTAGTGGGTTTTTGCTTTTTGGTGTTTGACCCGAGTGTCTGGCGATGATGCACCCTTTTATTTCGGACTGGGTTTGTATTCAGGGCCGGATTGTCCCAAAATTTTATTTTGGTTTTCCAGGCGCTTTCCATCGCACAGTATTTTCCTACAATGGACGCCAAGTCAGCGAAGCGTGTAATATCACGGCAACTTATGGCGTTGAGGATTCCCTTGTCCATGCAATTATTGCAGAAGATTGAGATTGCGTCTTCCTCGCGGCAGTCCCTTATCCTGTTCCTAACTAGGAGGGATCTGGCCCGGTAATGATGTACTGTTTCTTCGGGATCTTGCCTGATTTGGGATAGATCGCTTATGTTCGGGTGGGTGGGTGGAATTAAATCCAAAGCCTCACCCCATCTTAGGCTCAGAGGCCGAGGAATTTCCGAACTCGAAAATTTGGATTCCTGGATGTTGTCCCATGAATCCAACCCGTCGCCTGACTCTGAGTTCAGGTCTTGAGTGATATCCTCCCCTCCGCGGGTATCCGGCTTGGAGGGATCGAGAATCCGGACGTAGCTAGTCCTTAAGATAGATGAAGGGTCGCCGCACTGTCCCTCTACCACGGCAACGTGATGGGTGACTTGGGGAGAGTTAATCTCTCACAGATCGGGCTTAGGCCCAATCTGGTCATAATTTGTAGCGACTCCCAGGGCGGCAATGCGATCCAAGAGCTCGTTTATGGAGGAGAGCTCCATTGGATCTAACTGCTCGGCGAGTTCCGAGCTGACATGAAGATTGTTTTCGATCGCTCGAGAGGTCATCGTCGGCGCAGAAGCCGAATAGGTGGTCATGAGAAAACCACCTAGCCGGAGGGTTTGGCCGACAGCCAAAGCTCCCTTAGCAACGGTGCCGTCTTTAAACACGGGGCGAGGCATCCTTCCTGATGGCGACGACACATAGGAACTCTCAATGAAAGCACCAATGTCGGTGTCAAAACCGGCGGATCTCGGGTAGGGGGTCCCGAACTGTGCGTCTAGGCCGGATGGTAACAGGAGGCAAGGGACACGAAGTTTTACCCAGGTTCGGGCCCTCTTGATGGAGGTAAAACCCTACGTCCTGCTTGATTAATATTGATGATATGGGTAGTACAAGAGTAGATCTACCACGAGATCGGAGAGGCTAAACCCTAGAAGCTAGCCTATGGTATGATTGTTGTTCTGTATGTTGTCCTACGGACTAAAACCCTCCGGTTTATATAGACACCGGAGAGGGTTAGGGTTACACAAAGTCAGTTGCAATGGTAGGAGATCCACATATCCGTATCGCCAAGCTTGCCTTCCACGCCAAGGAAAGTCCCTCCCGGACACGGGACGAAGTCTTCAATCTTGTATCTTCATAGTCCAGGAGTCCGGCTGAAGGTATAGTCCGGCCATCCAGACACCCCCTAATCCAGGACTCCCTCACCCCCCACCCCCTGAAAATTGACTGACCCAAAAGTCGATTCAGTCGACTGATGTGTAGCTAAATCAGAGCAGAGCTGCAACACAAGCGAGGGGTAGAGCAACAGCAGCACGAGCGAGAGAGTGAGAGTCGGAGCAGCAGTGGCAACACAGGCGAGAGTCAGAGCAGCATTAACAGCGCAAGCGAGCGAGCGAGAGCCGGAGCAGCAGCAGCAGGAGATCCGTTTAGTATGGACGCCACCGCTGAAGGGTCCTCGCACTGGGGAAGAGCCTCCATGGAGATGTCGCCCCTGGTGCCGGCTTCGAGGTAGCCACGCCATGGGGGTGCGAGATGGAGCACCGTCGGCGCCGGGAGGTCGAGTAAAGGAGAAGGTGCGATGCGATGAGTGTACAACCTCTTTGGTGGCGCCGAGTAGGCCTTGGCTTCGTCCGAGGAGTCGGTGAGGATGTTGCAGTTCCGATGGAGCGGGTTAAGGTGGTGTTGTGGGGATGGAGCAGCGGCGATAGACGAGTTGCTCGTCGGAGCAGCTCCTTGGAGGTGGAGGACAGGGCGGGTGAACCGGCGGGACGACGAGATTGACGACGGATCCTCATCCGGGGAGGTGGATGGGGGACGTCGAGCTGTTGCTGTGGACGATGTCGTCGGGGAAGAGGCTCCCGCTGGGCAGCGGTGAGGTGGCGAATGGAGGAGGGTTGGGTTTTGCGGCTGGAGCGGAGAGGTTATGGTGGAATGGGATTTCGAATGGCGAAAAGGAGGAGATGGGAGGGGGGAACCATGACTTAGGGACGCGCTTGTCCAAAATGTAGGGTGTGTTACAAAAGTACCCCCACCGATTTGAACTAGCGGCCCTTTCGGCTCAGGGTTAGAAGGGAGATTCCGTGTGTCAGAATTTGGCAGCTGGAGGGTGTTTTCGCACGCGTTGTAATTTTGGGATAGCAAGGCGCGGGTTGTGAAGGCGCGAGTTTTGGGAGCATGATATCTCAATTTTCGGGATATAACAAGGCGCGGGTTGAATTTTAGGGACAATCCTAACATGTAATATTGTACTTGTACGTACCAAATCAATTCGCACTTCCCTCAATAAAAAAATGAAAAAATAAAAATATTCACACCACACAAAGATAGAGTCTTGTCCCGTTTTACTATACAAATGCTATTCAAAGCTATGAATCCATGTTATGTCCAATTAAAAAATTTCGCTGGCTGTATAATGCATGTAACTTGCTCATACCAACATTTTAGTGCATTCCAAATGTGTATACTACCACTGCAATTCGAACTAAATTTGAATCTGTTTCTCTATTTGAATAAGAATCTACAATCATGATTCTTGCCAACTTCAACCATCATTCGTGTATTACCTTAACAACACACCACACGATTACTATAGTGATAGATATGAACTATGTGTACTATATGAACTCGAATTCAATATTTTGAATGCACTTGATGTTGATTCCAAATAATAGTACATTTGATGTACTAACTAGATATTCATAATCTAAACCATGTTCCATACGTACACCGTGTTTATCACCCAAAGTATAGTGCCCGCCCCCTACATTATGACAAGTATTTAGCCCTGGGCTGCAAAAGCAACACATTATCCCAAATTATAATCAATGTTCTATATATTATATGTAGTACTATCAAGATTCCCATGCGTTCCATGGAACATCAAGATGATCAACGGGAGGCCATTTGCAAATGTGGAGAGGGGTGTGGGTATCTTTTTCCAAATTGACATAGTTTCCTTCCTATCCGTTAGATATAAATTGGATGACCTATATTGCAGGATGGCAGGCACACCATCATCAACAACTCTATTTTTTATAAGAGTAGAGATAAAATATATTATATGTAGTATAACATGTTCATAACCACACCATGTGTATCACCGTTATATATATTCATGCATGCGTCGGTTTAAAACACTATGATAAATTCTTCAAATATCCAAATTCAATTTTTATAATGAATTATGATCTCTATTCGTCTTTTACACCCACACAATCATCTTATATTTGTAGCTAGCGCTAACTTTCTCTCGTGCACGCACACGCCCGCATCCCTCTCACCCTGCCTCGACATTCTATAGCTCCATCATGCAAATTCAACTTTTCACTTTAGGTCGTTCACCCACGGTGTGTATAGGCCCCCAGCTCCTTCTTTATGGCACACATTGATCGATATGCCTCTCTAGCTAGGTGTGCCTACCACAAACACAAGCTTTCCCTCTTCTCTTCTCATCGTCCATGCCTCACTCCCACCCCTCTTTTCATCAATCTCGTACTCGCACACTCCTTACCCCTAGATATAGTATGCCTCTCGCACCACCTCCTAGCTGCATCCATCTCTCTCTATCCTTCTTCCCGGACCTTATTTGCTTCTAACACATACATGCATGTATGCCGATCGATCTCCCTACATATACATAGGTCGACTTTAACTATTTTCCCCCACCCATCGATCGACGTACCTCACAAGTTATGTCTCTCCTTTCTATGACAAAGGACGATTGATCTTCCTATGTAGTTACGTCTGCTTACCATAGCCATATCGTCCCCCCTCATCATTCGTGCATGCCTCCTAAGCCATCTCTCACACACACGTGCACAGACAGGCAGCCATCCCCTCTCTTATTGATATTGCAGGTGTGCCTTCCGTTTGTCTAGCAAGCCTCTCCCACCATTTGTTAGAAGCAACTCCACCACCAACCCCTCCGACACTCTAGCTTTGTATCTCTCCCAACCTTATTCCTCTCCGACACATATGCATGGATGTCGATCGATCTCCCTCAATACATAAGCTAGGTCTCTCTCCTCCTCCACACATATACCAGCCATTGTACCTCTATAGTTAATTTGGTCTCCCCCCCCACACACACCGATAGTCGAGTGCTGTAGGTAGGTATCCATGCCACAAAGACAAATGCACCTGTCCCCTCTCATGTTCCAGTAGGCCAGCCACCCTATATCTTTGCCGTGGGCACACAAATTTGATGGCACTCTTTATTGATCGCACATGCACACACATCATCATCATCATCCCTCTCTTCGATTCTATGGATACCTCAAGCCGATGATACCTCCACTCTCTTCTCGTGGATTGCCCCCTCTATATATATGATATATCCAGGACTCTATTTCACACACATTGCATATGTTACATTTTTTGATTGAAATACCATCCACGTATATTCCTTGTCTATTTCTCTACCCCCCCCCCAAAACACTCACGAACCCACACACTATATCTCTCAACGTTTGTATCTCTCTCACACAACCCCACGTAGGTGGTGTACGTACACGAAGAGAATAGGTGCACGTACTCATGCTTCGTGCCCAGCCACACCCGCGTGGGTACACGGTGGAGCTCATTTTTGTACGAAATGGCAGCTCACGTGCTAATTTGCATGCGTGTAGCAGTTCTTTACCTATGGAGGTCGTGTACCACGCGTGCACGAAAGAAAGTTCGACTTGATGCGTTGGCACATTATTTTTAAATAAAGTTATATCGCTCAATGGCACGTACACAGAATATAAAATGATTTTTATGGAGAAAAAGGTAGTCCGATCCACTATATACAATGGAGCCTGCCTGCCGGGGTTTGTCTCTCTTCAGAGTATCTCACACAAGGCGGTGGTGGCCTCTCTCTCTCTCTCTCTCTCACCATTGGTCACTGATCCGGCCGCATCCCGTCCGCCGGCGGAAAGGGAGGATGTGCATCATTTCTCCGTTCGACGGCGCCGAGGCAGCACGTCCCGATCTACGATACCCGCCGTTCTCTGTGACCAAGCTCCGACACGGTAGGGCCTACGCCACCTGCTCGCTGCCGTAGTATGGGCAGATCCCGCCCGCCTCTGCTGTTCTAGTTACATCCCGACAACCCCTAGGTATCCCCTCCGGCCTGGCTCCACTGCCTGTCTTCCCACGTCGCTGCATGTGGATCTTCCATAGTTCTTTGCCCAAAACATAGCTCGTTCGATGTACTTTCCATATTGCAATCTCGTCCTCACACCGTTTTAGACAAACACAACCGTGTTGTTATCTTCCATTAGGACAAGGAATATGCTTCTTTTTTGTCGTTGTATGTGTCATCAATTGTTATTGGCCACTAATTGTTTCCTTTATACCTCTTTTTTTGCAAACAGGGCTATCCATTTCACCTCGTTGCTATTGCGACCTTCCATCAACAGTCCTCTATTATTATAATCACACTTAATATCTTTGGAACAGGGACGCTCAACTCTATTTTAGTGGAACTGCACAAAATGATCGGAATGTTGCATGCTCCAGACAGCTACTTTTTCCCAACATGCCTTGTTGATTTAGATAGAGTTGGGGGACGTTGGTGCCAATGGAAGCATGGATCAATTTTAATTTAACACTTTCTCACAACTTGTCTTCAGTTGTGATGTAAATATTAGCTCTGATCTGCTAATCATTGAGATGCATTAGCAAGGAAGTTAGTTTTTTATTGTTTCCGAAAGAGCATGGATGGCAAGACACATGAAACAAAAGCTGAAAGTTCAGAGCATTGTACAATTTCATGTCGCCGGAAAATTATTTGTATAGTACGCCAATTATGTAAACAAATGCTAGAAGCTTGATAGCATTGGCAGAAGCCTCTTCAACATCCGGGTCCATGTGCCATGCACAAAATTATACTTCCTCCGTTCCTAAATATTTATATTTTTACAAATTTCAAGTGGACATATTTTAGAGTGTAGATTCACTCATTTTGCTTCGTACATAGTCACTCTGGTGGAGGGGGAAGCCCGTGCGCTCTCCTCATCTGCCCTGATGCACGTCTTCAATCATCTCTATCTTCGTGATGCCCAGCTGGACCGCTGCGCAGCTGCTGCTACAGCTGTGGAGGTCCAGGTGGAGGCCCTGCTGAAGAAGTTCCTCGCCATTGAGCCTGCACCTCCAACCGACAGCGCCACCAATCTCACGACTGAGGCCAACAATGCGTCCGACGGTGATGCTGCCGACGGGAAGGCATTTCCTGACGACGGCACCCAAGGATGAAGACAAGGCTTGCTGGTGAAGGACGGCGCTCCTTCTCGTTTTATTTTCCTGCGAACTTCCCTGTGACATGAGATGTGCCTCGTGGAGGCGTTAAAAATCTGCTTGATGTTTGAAGGACAATATGATGTGTAATAATTTATTTAGGTTCCGCGATTTCCTTCCCGTTTACTTGATGTTCTACGTCGGCAGGGCCCGACCCCGCGCATACCTCAGCCACCGTTAGGCCATCCGGATCACCAGGACGGGACCAAGGTCTGAGGGGCTACGTGGCCAGTTAGGCTTCTGAGTCGCGATGCTCAGGAGTCCCCCTTGACGTGCAAACGGCCTGCGGGAAGGAAATGAAAAAATAGGCCTTAGGGTTCTACATCGGCAGGGCCCGACCCCACGCATACCTCAGCCGCCGTTGGGCCGTCCGAATCACTAGGACGGGACCAAGGGGTGAGGGGCTACATGGCTAGTTAGGATCCTGAGTCGCGATGCTCAGGAGTCCCCCTTGACGCTCAAACAGACCTTCATACCTGCCCTCGCCGAGGTCCCGCTCGGGAGGGGTACACGATGACCAAGTCCGAGGGACCTGGCAGGGCGGCGTATGCTAGGCAAGGCCAGAGCGCAGCCCCTGTACCCAGCCCCCTCGCGTGACTCTCCTGAAGGGGAGCGTTGCGGTGAGGCTGGACACTGAGTCGGGTGGCTCCCTGAGGTTGGTACGGCCATGGGGCCGCCCTCAGTTGTTTATCACCAGCGCGGAGCGTAGCACTTCCGCACTTGCATGGGCATGGCCACTCCTCGACCATGTCGACTGCCAGCGCGGAACATGGTGCTTCCACTGGTGCGGGGGTGAGGGCTCCCTCTGAGTGGAGCCCCCGGGGTGTGTACATCCCCGCCCTGACACATGGCTTGCACGGCAGGGCTAGACGAGGTGTGCTGGGCACCCGTGAGCCAGCGCGGGACTCACAAGGCCCGACCTCAAGGCGGGTTGCGCCTGGTCTTGGTTCTTGATAGCTTCAGTGGTCCTGCAAGATGGTTAGGACACCTGCGCCGGACGAATTTCCTGAGGCGGTCACATGAGAAGGCCAGACACCAATGACCCCAGGAGGTGACGTGAACGGGGCCGGCCCGCGAGATAGAGCTCGGTCATTGGATTTATCGACGCTGTAGGGACAGACCCGAGCACAGATGTCGTGCCTAGACTACTCATGCGAGGGATCCTAAAGAAAGACAACCGGCACGCGGCTCACGTGGTAATGAGGGCGGTCGTGGGTGGGGTATCAAACTACCAGAGAAGCAGGTGATAGTCATAAAACGACTCAAGCAAAGCAGCATGTTAGCTTAGATAGATGCAAGAATGATACATGCCATAGGGATGGACCCATGCGGCCTGGGGATAATGCAGCTCGAGGGGCGTCCCCAACAGGGTAAGCTAAAAGAAGTAAAAGGATACACGTCACAGGGACAGACCCGTGCGACTTGCGAATAATGTAGCCTGAGGGGCGCCCCCAAGTGAATGAATTGGAAAGAGTCACCTGATAATGCCGCTGGAGTGATCCTGGAGTAGCCGATGATGCATGCCAAAGAGTCGTTCCTCACGACTGCCAGGGTCCTGAGCCTCGGGAAGCTCCGTCGGCCCTGCTGGCTCCTGGAGAACCATCATGATCTCCTCTAGGACGGCATGATGCCTAGCCTCCTGAGCCGTCAGGATGCTCCGTAGATGGCGTTGGTAGGTGACAGTCATGTTCGGCAAGCCAAGTGGCATGCGAACGTAACTGTGAGGTGGACCCTCGCACCGGCCAACGCGCGAAGGCCAGAAGCGCTCTTGAGATGCGGCCCTGTTGAGCCCTAGAATGTCGACGCAGACACATAGCCCGCCGTCCTTGCCAGGGTGGGGAGCTACGCTGGGTGGTGGGCGGCGGTCGCCACGTATGGCCCTTGCCTCTTGAAGCTCCTAGGTCGCCTTGACGATGAACTCCTGAGCACCGGGCGCTCCTCGCCCAGCGCCCTCCTAAGGGAAATGTGCGGTGAAGCACGCCTCCACATGTACCCGAGCGCCTCCCTCGTGATGTTGGCTAGGTCTGTGGCCCTCCAGAAGAGAGCTCCCGAGCTTTTCCCGAGGAGGGCGCCGGGCGCGCCTTCCTATGCGATGGAGGGAGGCGCCCCAGCTGTGGGCGCAAGTCCTGAGGTTGTGCTGCTGGAGACACTGCTCTCCTTAGGCACTGGGTGGAGTAGCTGCTTCTTTTTCTTGGGGATGGCCTCAGGAGGGTACATGGTGCCTTCGTTGTCGGGGTCTTCGATCGCAGCGGCTTGGAAGGAACGCTCAAGGGAGCACTCCGCGTCTCTTTCTTTGCAGGGGACAGTGATGACTCCGCCACTCCCTGGCATCTTGAGGGTGTTATAACCGTGGTGGGTCACTGCCATGAACTTGGCCAATGTTGGATACCCAAGGATGGCATTGTACGGCAGACGAATGTGGGCGACGTCGAAGTCGATGAGCTCGGTGCAGTAGTTGTTACGCTGGCCGAAGATGACAGGGAGGCGGACCTACCCTATTGGGGTGGTGGAGCCGTCGGTCACTCCTAAGAAAGGCTTGGTAGGTTGTACCTGATCGTATGGCACTTGGAGACAATCGAATGTCTCGACGGACAGGACATTGAGCCCTGCGTCGCCATCGATGAGGGTCTTGGTGACTTGGACGTTGCTGATGGTGGGTGAACAAAGCATCAGAAGGACACTGGCGGTCGCCACGCACTTGAGCTGGTCCGCCGAGCTGAAGGTGATGGCGCACTTGGACCACCTGAGCGGGCGCGTGGCCTCGAGCCTGGGAAGGGCCACGTTCACCACACGAGCAAACTGCTTGAAGATACACTGGGAAGCTGGGGCATGAGCACCGCCCAAGATCCAGGTGATAGCGCGTGGCTCCTAGAAGCCCCCAGCCCCCTGATCCTGATGGTGGTCGTCGTTCCTCGTTGGTGGTGGCGGCAGCGGGGGGAGGCCAACATTGCCCTGAGGACAGTCCTCACGAGGCTGGTCCCTCCAGGCGCCCTCGTGAGGCTGTTCCTGCCAGTGGTCCTCCCGAGGCCAATCGCGCCACTCATGATGGGGGCCACGGTCGATCCAGCGTCCCCCACTTTGTCCTCGTCCTCAGCCGTAGCCCCGGTCAATGCGCTCGGGGCGTCGACCGAAGCGTCCATCTCGAATGGCCCCGAGCTCTTGACAATCGTTGGTGTTGTGGCTGTGTATGTTGTGGAAGGCGCAGAACGGGCGGTTGGCCTTGGACAACTTGGGGTGGTCGCGGCCGCGCTTCATCTCTAGCTCTGTCGCGAGCATGTCAGCCCCCTCGTGCTTCACGTCCTTGGCCTTGGCATTCTTCTCTTCTGGGTGGGCAGCAGGGAGCTTGAGGAGGGAGAGGCGCCACTCCATAGCTCTTGCGCACTTGGTTGCCATGTTAAACATCTTCAGGGCCGTGCACAGCTCCTCGTGGATGGTGAGCTCCTCCTTCATCTTGACGTCGCGGACACCATCAAAGAACGCTGAGATGATGGCCTCGTCCATTACCTTGGGAATCTTGAGGCGCATGTTGTTGAAGCGTTCGATGTACTTCTGCAGGGTCTCTCCTGACATTGGTTTGATGTGGCGCAGGTCACCCATGGCCGGTGGGCGGTCACGAGTGCACTGGAAGTTGGCAACGAAGCGGTCGCGCATCTCACCCCAGTAGGAGATTGACCCCGGGGGCAGGTTCAGGAGCCACGAGCGAGCACCATCCTTGAGAGCCATGGGAAACCAGTTCGCCATGACTTTCTCGTCGCCGTTGGCTGCCTTGATGCTCAGCTCGTAGAGCTGCAAGAACTCCGCAGGATCGGGCGTGCCGTCGTAGCGTGGAGGTAGGACTGTCTTGAACTTGCCTGGCCAGACTACGCTACGCAGCTCTAGAGTGAAGGCACGGTTGCCTGCTATGGCCACCGGGGCCCGTCGCGGGGCGGAGCTTGATCTTGATGCCTACGCGCCGCCGCCACAGGCGGCACGCGGTCTTGACGTGGTGGCGCCGGGAGTGCAGGAGCGTTTTCTGGCGGTCGAGGAACTTCTTGGCAGCTTTCTTCTTCGTGCGCAGGCACCCGGCACGGCGTGTCGCGCCGAGGGGCCACGCGTCTTGGCGCCAGGATGCTGTCTTGGTGCGGAGGTGGCGGAGGCACTCCATGAGCTACTTGGCCCGCTACTGGGGGAGGCCGAGGCAGCAAGAGAGATGGTGTGGGTGAGCCCCGAGCGGCGCTAACGAGCTCGGCGATGCGGTCCAACCAGTCCTCGTATAGGTCATCGACCGGGCGGTAGTGCAGGAGCTCGCGTGCCATGAGCAGCGCGGCCTGCGCGTCCGTGGGCATGCGACGAGCGTGGGACGATGAGCTAGCCGGATTCAGCGATGGGGTGGCGGTGCGGCTGTCCCGCCGCACAGAGGGGTGCAGCGATGATGCTTGCTGCTCGTTTCCTGTCGGGCCTGTGGCGGCATTGGCGGCGGGTGATGGAGAACAACGGGGGGGGGGCGTCGATAGGAGCTATCTGAGCAACACGGGCGGCTTGACGCTCGGTGCGGGCTCGGCGTGTGTCCGCCATGGACGTGGTGGAGCAACAAAGCGTGGATTGACGAAAGAAAAGCTTCAGCGCGCCCCTACCTGGCGCGCAAAATGTCGAATTACGGGTTCCGGCAAACCCTTGAGGTTCAAACACTGGGGTGCGCACGAAGATCTCTCTCCCCCTAGCTTACGCTCTCACCACGATCTCAAAGCCTAGCTCGTCTAACCCGAGGAACATGGGACACAAGAGTTTATACTGGTTCGGGCCACCATTGTGGTGTAACACCTACTCCAGTGTGGTGTGGTGGATTGCCTTGTAGGCTGAGGATGAACAAGTACCAGGGATGAACAGCCTCCGGAGGAGAGGTGTTCTTGAGCTCGCTGAGCTTGTATGGTGGCCTTGGTGGAATGGATACAGTCCTGGATCAGATGCCTCCCTACGGTGGTGGCTAGTCCTATATATAGAGGCCCGGGTCCTCTCCCCAAATATTAGGCGGGAAGGGATCCCACAACGGCTAATTTGAAGGGGGACAACTAGTACAAGTTATCCTAACAAAAGGGGGTCTTCGCCTGCCAAAGGCTCTGGTGGTGACGCCATCGTGGGCTCCGTGGTGACCTCCGTCCTGTCATCCTGTTGGTCTTGGTCTCATTGCACCAATATGGAAACCTTTACATGATGCATCGGGACTCCTCGCCTGCGCTTGCCCCTTTAGCACCAAAGAGGCAACGAGTACTCTGCGCCCGCTGGCGGACGCCTGGCCTTGGTCGTCATGGCTCATGTCACGCGCTGCTCGCGAGGTGCCGCTTGCATAGATATCTCCGCCCCTTGGGAGCCAGCCTAGGGAGGCCGCCCCTGAGGAGGTCTTGTGTCGTCCGCCTCGCAAGGCTTGGCCCCTCGCGAGGGTCTTGAGTGGTTATTGATGAAGATGGGCCGTACCAGGCCGCTGGTGGAGCCACGCCCTGGGCCGCAGGCAGGCAAGTCTGGGTACCCTGTTCCCAGGACACCGACAACAACTTTCTACCATAGTTGGTTGAAGAAATCGCAGAGGTTAATGAGTGTGTTTCTTATATCTTTGTCCATCAAATTCCTGATGGCCATCGGGAGGATTTGTGTCAACATTACGTGGCAATCATGTGACTTCATGTGTCCCAAATTTATTTTACCCGAGCTCACATCCACGAGACTTCTGATGTTTGCGTAGTGGGAAGAGGGTGTCTTAACTAACAACAAATAGGTGAAGAACTGTGTTGCTTGTTTTGTACTCAAATTGCAACTCCGGCGAGCTTTGATGAATTTGTCATCATCTTCTACTCCACTCTTGCGTTTTGATTGATGAGCAAGCATATAGAGCCATGAACTGTCACCATCCTTTCTTTTACCTTTAATCTTGAGCAGAGTACCAAGGATGCTTTCACATATGTTCTTCTCTACGTGCATGACATCGATGCAGTAACGTACACGTAGAATCTCCCAGTAAGGTAATTTCTAGAACACCGATTTCTTCTTAAATGGTTGACCCTTGGGTGTTTTTCTCACCGTCAAAGGGTGGTTCTTGCCAAGCACAACATTAATTTTTTAGCCATGTTGTGGACCACTTCCCCTTCATAGGGTCTTGGGCCGACACCTGCCTCTGTCATACCGTCAAATTCAACTTTCATCTTTCGTTGTGGGTGATTTTTCCATAAGAACCTACGTTGATGCAAATACACATTTTTGTGCAAGTTGGGAAGTCTTCTGCTAGCTATCCTATCCATGCATGTGACACACCCTACATCTTCCTTTGTTTTCTGCCCCGATGTGTTGCCTAATGCCGACATATTTTGAATGGTGTGCACTAGCATCACATGTAGATCGAAAATCTCCTTTCTGTAAGCATCATAACATTTTACAGCAGGCGCATCTATCCACACTGTCAGCAGTTCTTCTACCTATAGCTGAACGTAAATTTCGATGTCATTTCCAGGTTGCTTCGGGCCTTGGATAAACATTGACATCATAATGTATTTTGTCTTCATACACAACCAAGGAGCTAGGTTATATATGCACGGAAGCACCGGCCATGTGCTGTGATTGGTGCTCATATCGCCAAAAAGATTCATCCCGTCAGTACACTCCCCGAGCCTTATACTTCTAGGATCCTTGGCAAAGTCTTCAAACCTATTGTCGATTAATTCCCACCGAGCCCCATCTTTCAGGTGCCTCATAAACTTATTCGCAATTCGCTCATCATGATGCCACTGCAACCTCTTTCCCTCTCTAGGGTTTGGAAACAAACTCCTCAACCTTGGAATTAAAGGCAAGTACCAAACAACCTTGAATGGGATGCCTGTCTTGATCTGGTCGTCCAATTTGTACTTGTCTTTTGCTCTCCTACGCTTGTATCGTGCATGCTTGCATGTGGGACATGCACACAAATCTTTGTACTCACCATGGTACAATATACAATCATTCACAAAAGCGTGTATCTTTTGTACTTCCAATTCCAATGGGCAAACAATTTTCCTCGCTTCATTCATGCTTCCCGGGAGCACATTATCTTCCAGAAGAATTTCTTTGAAAAGACCGAACATCTCTATGAAGCCCTTGTTTGATAGACTGTTTGCTGCTTTAAATATGAGAAGCGCTAGGGTGGCACTCAACTTGGAATATTTCTTTTTGCAACCTGTATACAATTCTTTCTTGGAGTCCGCATCAATGGTTTGCAGATCCTTGTACCCAATCATATCCTTCTCTGGGCCCTCGAAATCCGCAATCATAGTAGCAAAATCTGGCATATCAAGATCGTCGTCATCTGCGTCGATGTCTTGGTTTTCCAATGGGCCTTTTGGCTTTTCGGTGTTCCATTGGTAGCTTAAAGCCTCTGCCCCGATGTTAGATTCAACATCCATGTGACACGGATCGGGGTTTGGCATCTCGCAACCTTGGGTATCTTCATCCATGACCTCCTCTTCACCGTGTCTGGTCCAACGTGTACATCCATCCATGAATCCCCTAGAGACTAAATGCAACTGGACATCTACAAATTTATGTGACTCTGTATTGGCACAATCAGTACATGGACACAGGAGGTAATCTGCATCACCAATTCTCCTCTTTGTACTTTCAGCCAATTTCATGAACTCTGTCACGTAACTGATAAAATCTATGGTTTTCCGATTCTTCATCCATCGAGATTGTTCCATCTGCACCACATGAATGGTAATTAAAAACAAAACAACAACATTAATACACGGATTAACTGCTGCCCAAAGATGCGTGGATAAATCACAAGGTTTTATTTTCATAATTACTAAGGCGCTCCATATTGTTATCGAGACGTGCAATGACAAAAATTAATGGCCAGTCAATTTCCAAGCAGAGTACTAGTACAACACTACCCTTAGGAATTGAATACCTTAATTAAGCCACTCATGGAAAGAATACCTTAATTATTTAGCCGTGCGGCGACCTCCACCCAACAGACAGAGAAGCACGATGCGGCGGCACGCCGAGACAGCAGGGTCGAGGAGCAAAGCCTAGTGCGGCTGCCGCCTGAAGTTCGACCTCCACTATCCTGCCATCAACCGCAATGGATGTGATTGAATCATGCCACCGCCGACGCCGATGGTTGAGCTCCTCCTAATACTGCCGTAGACCGAGGATTGACCTCCTATGACGCCGCCACCACCCACCGACCAAGGATTGACCTCTTCTACGGTAGCTACTGCCTAGGCCGCTGCTGCCATCTCTATATGCAGAGCGGCTATTTTTTATGGATATCCGCAAAGTGGTTGTTTACACGGTATCACTATAACTCAAATTATATGGACATGGTAGTACATCACATACGGTTATGTAATGGCAACCATGTCTAACCTACGTTGTCTTCTCACACAGTGTGACGTATACAACATATAGTTCCATAAGTAGTTCCCGACCGTTAGCTTATCCCCACAATTTGCCCATTTGTCCCGAATCCCTACATAGCCTCCAAATTCCTTCGTGTGGCGCTGGCATTGGGGGAATGCGGACGAGTGGTGCTGATGGTTTTGGTGCGGCTGCTCCTGCTCATAACGCCGCCACGGAGGCGGTCACCGCCGAGCACTTGCCTAATGTCATCAGAAGGCAGGTGTACTACGGATCTGAATCCTCCTATCAGGTTCCAATCTATCTCGATCTTTTTTAGCATGTCCAAAGTATAGCTCCTTGTTGAATCCATCTTGAATGACCCCGCCCCCGAGGAAAGCAATCTGCCGCCGAATCCGGAGCATGACTCCAGACTCCCGCAACACGAGTTTGACTCCGAGTTTTGCGCCACCGAGAAGTACCAAAAGCTAAGTTGTGTGCACGGGCACACTCCCACTCGACGTGTATGCACGGAGGGATTTGACATTGGCAGGAGGTTTCTCAGTTGCCCTTAGGGGTTAGTGCTAAGTTCATCATTTTACTTCAGTTAATGCCACCGCTCATCCTGAATACTATTTAACATTGGCAGGGATATGAGGCTTGTGCCTTTGTTAACTGGCTGGAAGAAGAATGGCATGGCAGGGCTCGGAGTGTTATCACCACACTCGCAGAAGATAACATAAAGCTGAAGAAGAAAATGGTTGATCTGGAATGTACAATCAGTACGATGAAGCAAGAAAGAATCAATCACATGCAATAGATGAAAGCAAGAGACAAGAAGGAACTAGCATGCGTAGTTGTGGTGGTCACATTAGCCATGTTCTATGCGCTGTTTGAAATGATGATTAGGGGTTTTGTTTGACAGTATTGCTAAAGCACATCTAGATGTGCTCTAAGTAATGCACATCTAGGTCCTATGCCATTGATGTTGGGCGAAGATTCGTGCAGATATTTTCCTTTGTCTTTTTTCTTTTCCTTTGTAGTGTGATTATTACTGGCTTTATCTATAAGAAGAGCTCAATGTATTGCTTGCCAACTATCCTACTCCGTTCGTACCGGTAACGGTGCATAATCCCAAAACTCATTCCTTCTTTTTGTCCTGAAAAAATAAACCAGCCAATAGGAGTCATGCGCAACCCTAGGAATTTGGAGCGACTGGGTACAAATAACCGCGGTTGATTATATCAGTGGTTAGATAATACGTCAACCCCCGCTTCAATTGGCATTTCCTCTTCTCTACATAGCCCGCTTAAGTGTCCACCAACTTCATTGTCCCTGACAGGCCGCGCTACACACTGGCACACACTCTGCAACCATGTCGAGCGACAGCGAGGACGACAGTTCGGCCGACAGTCTAGCGCCCGATGATAGGTCAACATCGGAATCATCCCGCTCGTTTTCTATGAGTCCGGTGTCGAGCCCAGACCTCGATTATATCCGGATCATGGAAGGGACGCCGCCTCTGGAGTCGTCAGACGACAACCAGATGGACAAGGAGCCGTCGGAGGATGGAGAACAGGACGACGATGATGAGGAGGAGGAATGGTCGAACAAGGAGGAGGACAACGACGACAACAACGATGATGACGACGACGGCGACGATGTAAAGCCAACTGTCAGCGGCAAGTAGCGTCCTCACCAAGACGATGTCACGGGGCCATCCAGCAAGAAGAAGAAGGACTAAATTAAGCAGACTCTACATATCTCTGTTTCCGTTCTCTCATATTAATTTGTTAGATCTATTTATCTTGTCAATTTCATCACAGATGGTTAGTAATATGTATTCGACAGAGATCTTCTACATTATCACCCATAGGTTCGTTTGTTGAACTTTGTGCCCTGACGAGCAAACAATTCACAAAAAGGACCATATGGGCTGTCTATAATGATCGCACACAATTCTGATTACTGACCTGTTTGCCAGGTATCACACACATCTTGTTACGCCGAATCATTTGTGTTCACCTCGATCATCGCAAACAGTTCATCGAAGCAAACTATATGCCGTATATCGCACACACATTGATATGGCTGTCTGTTTTTGTTGTTTTGTCTAATCACAAACAGTTCATATGGATCAACCTTATGCCCAACATCGCACATGCAACTAAAATATGAACCGTGTTTGATGTGCATGACATCGCAAACGTTTTGCACCTTTGTTGACAGTTATTTTACACTACCGTTTGTGATTATGGCATCGCACACAGTTTCGTTGAAGGGTCTCTGATCATACTATAGCGTTAGCATCATCCTGCAGTAGTGGCCATATCAATAAGTTAAGATCCAAAACTATATCATTACTTGTACCATCACGGTTCCAGTGATTCATTACAGCATTGGGATTTGATTTTTGTTTTCTTTCGCTTGTTCTTCCCCTTCATCACTTGGTTCAATAACATACAAGCTTCACCTTTAATGTAAGATTTGGCATGTCAATTAGGGAGCACAAGTATAACACTGAACAACAACATTAATTTTCCAATGGCGGTGGCAAAATACAGGCCAACAGTTGTGAAATATCATTATCTTACCTCAATGGGATATTACGGTGCACAGACAGATTGGAAGTCTTGTCTCTATTTGTGTACTTCACTAAAATCAAGCAGCATTACCGTATAAGTAGCACAACATATGAAAGCACACTACACAATCATGTGAAAGAAGGCTAGTACTGACCTCTCATGACGCGGTATTCAAACAACTCACAAGAAGAAGATCTGAAACAAATTTGCCAGCACGGATAGGAAGTTAGATCTCCTCTTGTGCAGTTCCACTAAGCTCAAGCAATCAAGCAACATTGCCGGTGTGACATTTTGGTTGAACTGCACAAAACACTCTTAAAACAAAAGTGTTTTGTGTAGTGCAACAAAAGGTCACAATAGCAACGAGGTGAATTAGATAACCCTGTTTACACAGAGGTGCAAAGGAAACAACTACTGGTCAATAATCGTAGATGACACAAAAGCCAACAAAAAGAAGCATCTAACTTATCTAAATGGGAAAGAAAGCAAGACAGTAGCATTTCTCAAACAGTGGCATTGATTCATATTAATAGAGAGATTATATTAACAACAAAATTTGTTAAACTTGTAATTTTCTTTTAACTGTGCCATTGCTTCAATTTTCCAGCAGCATTATTGGAGGGTGTTTGTTTACATGGACTTTTTGGTGTAGGGACTAAAAAAAGTCCCTTTTAGTCCCATCTAAACCAAACAGGAGGGACTTTTAGGGACTAAAAGTGGGCATTTGGGAATAAAGAAAGAAGACCCTGAGGGAGAGTCTTTTGGGACTTTTTCTAATAGTTGCCCCTGCCCTGTATCACACCTTATCTCTATTAGTTCATTACTAGGGGTAATATGGTCTTTTAGCATGTCATTTAATAACCTGTAGTCCATGTTTAGTCCCTGGAACCAAACATGTAGGGACTAGGGACTTTATAGTTGGGACTAAAAAAAGTCCTATGACCTTTTAACCAAACAGGGCCTTAGATTAACAACAGCCAAAGAGTTGTACGGGACAATGGACACACCAGCACCATGTGCATCTACCGACGTATAAAGGGGTGATGCACAGTCTGTTGCAACAAAGAACAAACAACCATTGAGCATATTTGTGTTGGTCCCAGTTTTGTTATCTTTAGACACCTTTCCCTATGTAAGGGCAGCAAATCTAGTCCTGCTCAAACTCTATAGCCTTGTCCCCCAAAACAGAAAGATTAGTTTGTTACAAATGTGTGTACTACGTTTGTCATTTTTTCCCTTTTCGACCAACGTAGGTGTTGGATAGCCAGTCAGTACTACTTTCCCCCTTCCTTTCCTCTTTGAACCATGTCCTAGATCCATGCTATACAACTTTGCCCACTACTTTCCTATTTGATCCAACACCCATATTCGAGTGCAGCAGCGGAAAAAGCCCAGATGCAGCTAGAGCAATGCATGCGGAATAAGTAAATTATACCTTAAGGTTCTCGGGGTGTGGCTTAGTGGGTGGCCGGAGGCCAATCTGCCCACACTATGTACGACAGCGGGGAAGAAGGGGTCAGAGGCCCTCCCGCACCGCCGCTGGGTGAAAGAGAATAGTTGCGCCCGTTGTGGATTCCCTCCCTCGCCGACGGCGACAGCGTTAAGCCTCCTTCCCTTCCCGGTGGACGGATCCTGCTGGCTCTTTTGACCAGTAGTGAGAGGACAGAGAGAGAGAGGCCAACGAAGTCTTGTTTAGATCTAGAGAGGGTGAGAGAGTGGGAAGAGAGCAATTACAAGCGTTGAGGCTCCAGCATGTATATATATAGTGGAGAGTGTGTGTGAACAGAGCAAACCCTAGAAAATAAGCGTCGAGGCTACAAGGTATATAGATGGAGTGGTTTTCTTTTTCTCTCCATAAAAATCGTTTTAAATTGTGCATGAAACGAAACTCTTTATTTAACATAGTGAAGAAAAATACTAGGGGCAATGCTAATACGTGAAGAAAATTTAACGCTCGAAGGACACAACTCACAATTAATGTTGCATGCCTCCCGGTCGTGCTTACTAACATTCACATGTGGTACACGACCCTCCGAAGTGAACAACAACTGAACCACACATGGTCAAAATATCAAAAAGGTGGGCTTCACCATCCTCCAATTTTAAATATTTTGGGCACTTGTATTCGGCCTAAGTTAGTGCGCCACCATATGTACTAAGGGTTACAACAGGTGCTAAGACACTAGGGCGTATTGAGAGTAATTGCCATGCCAATTATTTGTAGGGTCACTTGCAAACGGTGAAACTCTATTCTCCTCTTATTTAGTGGATGAGGCAAATCTTTTGCCTCCATTTAAAAAAAATAAAGGAGAAATTCAATTTTAAATATTTAGTTTGTACACTTTCCTCTCTTCCAAGGATTTTGGGCACTTGTATTCGACCTAAGTCAGTGTGCCATCGTATCTTGTACTACTCCCTCTATCTAGGTGTAAGTCACATTAGAAGGTACAGCAGGACCAAGGTGTAAGTAGATTGGAGGAGAAGGAGAAACTTGACCGATCCTTCCTCCAAAAAAAGCCCTGATTTCTGTCTCTAAATACAACAATTAATCACAACAATTTAGAGATGCCATTTTAGCTACCATACAGGGCCACGTATTAACTCGCATGCAAGCCGATTTTGATTCCTTGACTGATCAACGTGTAGTTGCACTCCATGCATTGGGTTACCGGGGGAGATAACAAGGCAGAGTAAGTAACAACGCTCGCTAGCTACGAGGCTAGGAGGGGATTGAGAAGCGAAGTTAATGGACGACACCTAAACATTTTGGGAATATCTGATTTTCGTAAGATGACTTAACACCTAGACGGAGGGAGTACTAATCCTTAGTCTAGGTTTGATGGAATATTCATCACCTATTCCCTTCTTGTACATACTACATTTATCTCACTTCCTATGGCTTCCCACTCACACGATATTCCTATTCTATGAACCTATCACTACAAAAAAAGACACATCCGTGACATTTTGGGCCGAACGAAATTTTTTTCCTGTCATGCTTATGACACTTCTATGGCGATAATTGTGACAAAACCCGGTACCATCATAGATGTGGTGGGATCCTACTTCTATGACAAAAAATCATGAAAGAAAATGGGCTTTTTGTCCTGGGTGGGCCGGAGACGTAGCTGCATGACATTCTTTGGGCCGTCCATGACGGGAAAAACCGTGGTAGAAGCGAGGGCAAGGAAAATATCGGGGAGTTCTCGGTTAGGGTGGGTGGTCGGGGGCCGAGCGATGCACATTTCTCTCGTACACGTACGCGCGTGGGTGTGAGGCATTGGCTCTAACTAAACCCGAGCGATTGCACTGCAGGCTATGCGTTACTAAATGCGAGCGATCGATCAATATGGTTGTTAACTGAACCTGATCGAGCGATTCCTTCTCTACTGCTTGTAACTAAAGCCGATCGAACCCTGTTGCCTCCTTCCCTTGATGAACAGTGAGCATTATTGGGAGGGGGGTGTTGGATGAACAGTTCCCGGTGGGGGGGTTGGATGAACAAGACCCCATGGTGTTGCCACTTGATGAGTAGGACCCCGATCGATCGAGCCGGTTGGGGGTGGATGAACAGGACCCCATGGAGGGCTGGATGAATAGGACGACCCCGTGGAGGGCTGGTTGAACAGTAGCCGGTGGAGGGCTAGATGAACAGTAGCCCATGGAGGTGTGGTTCAACAGGACCCCGTGGAGAGGGCTGGTTGAATAGTAGCCGGTGGAGGAGCGGTGGAGGCTGGATGAACACGAGCCCGTGGATGAACAGTCGCAGGTGGAGGCTGGAGGAGGTCGACGATGCATGAACAATAGCCCATGGAGGCTAGAGGAGGTCGACGGTGGAGATGAACATTATCCTGTGGAGTCCCGTTTTGCGGTACGCCACACCCCTCTTGATGAACTGGACCCCCGTTTCTACCGAAGCGCTCCGACACAAGTTCATTTCCTCCGTTTTGCGGTACATCACACCCCTCCCGATCAACAGGACCCCGTTTCAACCGTAGGAGGTCCAAGATAAGTCAATTTCCTCTGTTTTGCGGTACGCCCGACCCCTCCCGATGAACAGGATCCCGTTTCGACCAATATGTCGGTCGAACACAAGGTCGTTTCCTCCGTTCTGCGGTATGCCAGGCCTCGTTTCGATCGGTTTTTCCGTCCAAGCCGGTTGGCTCCCAATGAACACGACTTATTCCGTTGCCTCCTGATGAACACGACGCATTCCGTTGCCTCCCCATGAACACGATGCAATTTCTTCGTTCTGACCCAGCCGGTTGGCTTCCAATGAACAGGATTAGTCGTTGTACGCATTAGAGAACCCGCCCGTATGTACGTACATAGCTGTATTTACTATGTTGCAGTGTGGCCGTACGTACGTGTACATGATATAGACGGGATTGCATGACATGCTACGTCGACGCCTCTACTCAACACGTGCTGCTCCTTACTCGGCCACGATAGACGGGATTGCGTGACATGCTACGTCGACGCCTCTACTCAACACGTGCCGCTCCTTACATGGCCACGGTACCTCACTGCAAAGACACCTGTCGACCGCTATGTACGTACACATTCCTGACCAGATAGATAACGCTACCTTTGCTTCAACCTGGTGGGTCCTAGCTGTTAGGGGGTAAGAAGGCAGCTCCTATGCGAACATAAAGCCGGTGGGTCCCAGCTGTCAGGGGGAAACATTTTTTCGCGAAATACCGAGGACCTTCTGGTAGGTCCGAGGTGTTTTGTGGAGGAATCATTATTTTTCGTGTAATAAGGAGGCACTTCTTTGCGTGTAGCCATGGAACCAACTGTCGGCCTCTCCACTTACAGTCCTCTTCTGATGGCTGTCGCTCGTTGACCGCGTTGACAACGTTGTACCGCCCGAGAGCACCAAGGTGGTGGATGACAGCACGACCTAGGAAGGGAATGACCCGGAGTCGGGGAATGCGCATCAGTGAATGCCCACGCAGAGGGGAGTACGAGGGTTGACTGCTTTGGCTGTGGTTTGAGGCTGCCGTCTCCAGAGAATAACAGGGGGTATGGGTGAGTAGAGGGAAGGCCAGGCCAGTAGTAGTATGGTTGGGCGGTGAGGCATGTGCGGCAGCATAGCCGGCCATGGGAGGCTCGAGCAGGCGGTACAACGGGCGCAGGTTTGGGCGGCTGGAGCAACAAGACCAGAGGTTGAACGTGCAGCTTGGCGATTGGATTAACATCGAACGGTCAGTGCAGCTAGAATCATTTATTGACTAAGTTGACAAAGCCCTGTGTACGCATTAACTTAGTAGGCCCACAAGTCAGCCTACAAATCTGGTGGGTCCCAGCTAGCACGGGAATCAATTTTTTCAAGTAATAAGGTGGCACTTCCTTGCGTGCGAAGATGTTTTCTAGTTTTTTTATTTCTTCTTTTTCGAGTTAGAATAAAAATAAAACAATTTAGGATCTTCGGTACAATCTATATTTTCATGAAAAGGATCATAATAAAGCTGGTGGGCCCTAGCTGTCACGGTGAGGAAACTTTTTATTTCCGCGTAATAAAGGAAGCACTTCCTTGCGTGCGAAGATGTAGCTGGTGGGTCAAACCTATCATGGGGAGAAATTATTTGGTTTTGCATAATACGGGGGCACTTGTTGCGTGCGGCCATGGGCCATGTGCGTCCCTACTATCAGCCAATCCACGTACATGCCTCATTTGAGCCGCCCCCTGATCCAACGGCTGGCTGGCCGCCAGTTATGTCATGCCTTGCTGTGGGCAAGGCACTGGATCTCTGTCCCCGATGGTTGTCGTTTGTTGATAAAGTTGACCACGCCGCGTCGAGAGAACCAACGCAGTGAACGATGGCGAGTATTACGAAGGGAATGACCCGGAGCCAGCGAAGACACAATAGTGGATGCCCACGCAGAGTGGAGTACGAGGGTTCACTGGTTCGGCTGCGGTGTGTGGCTGTCGTTGCCGGTGAAGAACGGGAGGTGTTGGCGAGTAGAGGAATGGCCTGGACGGCGTTTGGGACTAGAGTGGGCCGGTGAAGCCTGCGCGACAGCACAGCCGGCACCGCCGGCGGTGGTTTGGGCGGCTGAAGCAAGAATATCCGGAATTGAAGAAGCACTACAGTCATTGGATGGACATCCAGCAGCCACTACTGCTAGAATCGTGTCTAGACTATAAGTTTACAAAGCCTTCTGTACGCCTTAGTAGGCCCACAAGCCTTCCGTACACATCACTGACTATAATTGTCAAAAAATAGTAGGCCCACACGTGATCTGGCAGAGAACATATAGCCCATGTGCGATTTGTAATAGTGTACAACCCATTTTTGAACTCTAATGGAATTTACTACGATCCATTTACAGTCTGTTAAAATTACAACCCATTTTCTAGCCAGGACAACGATTAATAATTTAAACCAACCTCTCAAAACATAATTCAACCAAAAATCCCACATTTTGATGGGATCCGAAAAAAATATCCTTAAATTTTGAGTCAGATTAAATATAATTTCAAACTGAATTTTTATTAGGTAAAAATCTAAAAAAAGACTGCGCATGCAATAAGTAATGAAATGAAAATTTCCAAATTCAAACAATAACATTTTTGAAACTAATTACCTGCTTGGTGCATTTTTGTATATTTACAGCCCAGTTTTTATAATTACATCCCATTTATTATTTCTTAAAGCCCATTTTCTTGTCAGGCCTAATAGGAAAGATTTACAGCCCAGCGGGGCGGAGAATAATAAGTTGACCTGGGTTGGGTATTTCGCAAAAAAAGTATAGCTGGGCTAGCCATTTTCACCTTGAAAAAATAATATATGGGCTGGATATTTGGTTAGCCTGGGCTAGACGGGCCACAGCCCGCCCAGTTGATACCCTGCTCCTCTGAACAACAACAAAAACATCGCTCAAGAAAAACTCTGCTTACACCTAAGAAACAAATACTGCTCGAGCTCCTGGGTCCCAAGTGTTGGCTGCTCCTTGTGCAATTCTCTCATTTATTGACTATATAGGTTTACGATGGTGTGGGACCATGATGTCAGGAAACTAGGAGGAAGCAAAAAAATTATAGTTGTATATAATAAGGAGGAGCTTACGTACGTACGGCTATGGCCCTAGTGGGTCCCTACTGTCATCTAGTCAAAATAAAGTCATCTCCTGAATCCTCATCTTCGTTGAGCATCTTGAGAATGCTCGGTGCCACGGCAAGCGCAACAACTCTAAGGACGACGGAGAGGGCCTCGCGGGCCCTACGAATGGTCTGATATAGCGCCCGCTGCTCATTCAGGAAGACAGGATCATCGGACACCTATGGGCACCTTCAAGAGATTGAGACGACATGAAATGGTAAGGCCACGCTTGGGTGCTGTGGTTTATTTCACACCTCTATTAAGATACAAGTGTAATTAACTCATCATCCGAAACAACACGTAAAATACAGGCGTAATGGAACCGAGGGCCCGAGGTCTGTAACGAAAACCGGCGTGTTATGCGTGTAATTTGAGAGACCAGTGTATATTTTACTAGTCGAAATCGACCAACCAAGCTCTTCGCCCAAGACCATCTACTTTTATTTACAAGCGGTTTTGGTTGGAAAACAACGATCCAATCACGGCCTAAGATGATGAGTTGGTCGGAAGATCATATGGTTTCACCTCTAACCCACCCGAGTTGTCGTATAGGCTATGAATGAAACATAAGACAATGAACTTCTTAAGCACAGAGACAACAAAAGAGGATGATCTACTTAACATGCAAATCACAGGCATTAGCTCAACATGCAAAACAATATTAAGCATTATTCTTAGGAGGCACGGTGAACAGCTCGTGATGCCGCATGCCACAACATTCCAAGCTCAACTTTGCAATCAAAGTCACAAGGCCTAGCATTACATAGACAACATTCAGAACAAACTCTTAAAATACCTTACATAAGTCAACATTCATGTGACTATGCATCACAACAGAGTAAATATTTACTTCTGAACTGAAGACAGGAATAGGAAAAAACGATCAACGTTGCTCACAGCAAAGGATGTCCCACTAAAAAATATCAAATGCATGTCTTCTGGTTAACTTTAATGAGCAAAAAATTTGACAAGGTTTTCCAATCCCAATATATTAAACTAATGTCTTCTTGCTAACATCAATAATTAAACTTTTACAAGCTTTTCCCATTCAAAATATGTAATGCCTATGATTGTGGAACATGCAGGGTTTGTCATCAGTTTGTCATCTGATAGTCCGGTGGCTCAAGGTGACAACGAATGATTAGAGAACCATTCGATGTATTGTGCATGATGAAGTATTATGGAGGACACGAACCATCTAAACATTTTGTGCAGCTCCACTAAAATCAAGCTGAGCATCCCTGTGGATTTCGTATTTATATGCTGCAAGAAAACAAAGACACATCAGCACACACATGAATATTGGCCCCATTGTCAACACACCAATCGGTGGACTAACAAACTGAAAGTACAGTAAACAAATTACCATACCCAGATGCCCCATCATTGTTGCTTAGAATGACATTGACAGACTTGGAGTCCTGTCCTGGCTTCTTGTACTTGTATGGGCACTTTTTGCTCAGTGCACTCCACGTGTTGTAGAGTTGCTTATGCTCTCTACAGACTAGTCATGTCACCGGCGTCTACTAATACTCTGTAAAGCTTCTCGATCATTCCTTCTGTAATGTAGCACAAACAGTGACTACTTCTTTCTTCAAAGTGGTAAGACCAATTGGACCCACTAATGCAGCAATTTGCCTTAGACACATTGGCTCCTTTTGTGCAGTTCAACTAAAATCAAAGTCGAAATAAAACCAAGCTTTAATTTTGATATCCCTGTAAGCAAAAATAGGTATAAGGGAAACAATTACTGAGAAATAACGGTTGATGACTTGTACTCGCAGAAGAAAACATCTACTGAACTACCTTATCTTAATGGGAAACAAACCAGGAGAGTAGCAATTCTCAATCAGTGTGATTCATTCATATTAACTGAGACATTATCTTAACAATGCCTTGTTTCAACATCTATAAAGAATGACAAAGCAGAAAAGTACCATTCCTAAAACAATGCGACTAATTCATTTTAACAGAGACATTGTCTTAACAATACCTTGGTTAAACATGTGGAAATAACTACAAAGCAGGATAGTACCATTTGTAGAACACTGTAACTGATATATAATAACAGAGACATTATCTGAACAATAAATTTCTTAAACATGTACTTCGAACGATCCCTAACAGAAATGGAACTCCCGCCGATCCCTAACAAGTGTTGTAGTTATGAACTAAGATTCAGTAGTTAATTCTAAGAGTGCCATGGCTTAATTTTACCAGCGGCATTAGATTAAAAAAAGGAGTAAATAGTTCTGGGGGGGAGTGGGCGCAACAACACCATGTGCTTCCATCTACTTATAAAGGGGGTGATCCAGAGTTTTGTTGTAACAAAGAAACTAGCATCATGTCTGGGTTGGAACAATTTTTGCTCACTTAATGGTAAAAGACAACAGTTCAATAACTTCAATTCAACATTTATCCAAAACAGTACCAATACAAGTAGCACAACATCTCAAAGCACACTGCAGCATCCTATGGATGAAAGTTAGTACTGACCTTTCTTGACCAAGATTTGAAACAACTCGCGAGGAGGACTTGAAACAAATCCCAACACATATATGAAAATCTGATCTCCTTTTGTGCAGTTCCACCAAAATTAAGCAAAGTTGCCGGTGTGACATTCAAGTTGAACTGCACAAAACACTGTTAAAACAAAAGTGTTTCGCGTAGCGAAGCAAAATGTCGCAATAGCAACAAGTTGAATAGATGTCCCTGTTTTAACAGAGGCAAAAAGGAATCAATTATTGGCCAATAAAGGAGGATGAAACATGCTGCCACAAAAATGGAAATCCCGCCAATCCCTAACAAGTGTTGCAATTTCAACTAAGATTCAGTAGTTAATTTTGAGAGTGGCATTGCTTAATTTTACCAGCGGCATTAGATTAAAAAAGCATAAACAGTTCCAGGGGAGAGTGGGTGCAAAAACACCATGTGCTTCCATCTACTTATAAAGGGGGTGATGCAGAGTTTGTTGTAACAAAGCAACAAGCATCATGTCTGGGTTGGTCCCATTTTTGTTCACTACTTGATAGGAAACGACATCAATACAATAGCTTCAATTCAACATTTATTTAAAACAGTACCAATACAAGTAGCACACCATCTCAAAGCATATTGTATAACCATGTGGATGAAGGCATGTACTAACCTTTCATGAGACGACCAAGATAAAATACGAATCTACCAATATGAATAGGAATCCAATCTCATTTTGTGCAGTTGCACTGAAATCAAGCAAAGTTGCCGATGTAAAATTTAAGTTTGCTATAGCAACAAGTTGAATAGATATCCCTGTTTTCACAGAGGCAAAAAAGGAAACAATTACTGGCCAATAAAGGAGGATGAAACAAATGGTGAAAAAAAGAAGCATCTAACTTATCTTGATGGAAAACAAAGCAGGACAGTAGCATTCCTAAAATGGTTGCATTGATTCATATTAGCAAAGACATTCTCTTAGAACAAAATTCGTTAAAAATGTAATTTACTTTTAACAGTGGCATTGCTTCAATTTTCCAGCGGCATTCTTAGATTAAAAACAGCAAAATAGTTGTATGGGACTTGGGACATGGGACATGTCATCACCATGTGCGTCCACACGTATAAATGGGTGATGCAGAGTATGTTGCCAAGCAGCATATCTGCGTTGGTCCCATATTTGTTCTCTTTGAACCTTTTTCCTATGTGAGGGCAGCAAATCTAGTCATGCACAAACTACCCAACCCCCCAGTTTCTTTCCTTTTCAACAAAGAGATTGGTTCCTTACATATGTGTGTACTAGGTTACCCCATTTTCCCTTTTCGACCAACAAAGTGGCTGGATAGCTAGTCTATACGACTTTCCCTCCCACCTTTCCTCATTGAACCATGTCCTAGATTCATGCTCCACCCCGCCACACCCTTCTTTCCTCTTTGAACCAAGACCTAGATTCGACTACAGAATCGAAAAAGATCCGCATGCCGCTAGAGCAATGACGGTTTCAAAGGAACTTATACCTTAGGGTCATCATGATGTGGCTAGGCGTGCGGCGGGAGGCCGGATCTACCCACACTACGTACGACAGCAAGGAAGAAGGGGTCGGTGACCCTCCTGCATAGGCGCTGGGTCAAAGAGAGCGGTGCAGCCGGCAGTGGATTGCCTCCCTCGCCGATGGCGATAGAGTGAACGCTGCGACTCCCCCCCTTCCCAGTGCAACGGGATCCGGACGCCTCCTGCACCAGCTATGAGGGGGGAGAGAGACAGAGGCTAACGAAGTCTTGTTTAGATCTGGTGAAGAGGGTGAGAGACTATGAATATACCAAACCCGAGCAAAGGAACGCTGAGCCTCCAACGTGTATACATATATGTAGTGCGGCGAGAGTGTGGAGAGTGCAAACCCTAGCGAACAAGCACTGAGGCTCCAGCTTATATAGTACTACATATATAGTACAGACTGAGCTCCAGTGCCTTAACTGCACCTGCCTTTGGCTGTATGACAGGTGGGCCAGCCACATGTTGGGCCCACCTATCATACACCCAAAGGCAGGTGCACTAAGTCAATGAAGCTACCCCTAAAAAAGTCAATGAAGCTGCGTCCATAGAGTACTCGTGTATACTACTAATATATAGTGGAGTGGTTTTCTTATTCTCTCCAAAACAATTGTTTTAAATTGTGTAAGTACGAAATGAAACTCTTTGTTTAATGCACCAATGAAGAAAACTACTACTTCCGATGAACTAACAATCCACGCGTCCTGGTCGCACTTCCTGTCCTTCACGTGCGGTACACTACCCTCCCTTAAGTGAACAACCACACATGGGCCAAATTATCGGAAACGTGTGAGAGTGTGTACAAATAAAGAATTTTAATTTCAATTATCGGAAAGGTTTGAGAGTATGTATCGTTTGCCCTCTCTCAATAATTATGGTTTGTTGTGTTTGGCCTAAACTTCGTCAAACTTTACAAAGTTTCACTTCAGTCAAATCTAATATGCAGAGTAAATGAAAATGAAGGGCTACTACGTCCATCTGGGTTTTTAGTCCACACCATTTTTTAATCAAAGTTAATAGCTGGACAAATAAAATTACAGGGGAGCTGAAGACAAAGTTGTGAGAAGGCTTAGAAATCAATACAAATCGTATGCTCTTAGTACCAACGTCGATCCTTCTTCGAGGAAACATTTGGTTCATAGCCAATTGTGTGATAAAATTGCACCAACGTGAAATACGACTGTGTCTCCAACGCAAACAAGGTGAACTGATGAAGGATATCATCTTTGTGGGTAACAAGCAAAGAGCACTGATGGAAGACAGCTTGTTTTTCATTGAAAATCAATCAGCTTCACCAGTCGATGCAACCATGAGGCGCAACCATGAGCGTCTATAGGTCATCGGGGTGATGCATCATCCATTTGGCATCAAGTTTGGGCAAGGCACCTATGAAGTTTAACAAATCCTCATTGTGGTCTATTTCTTCTTAGTAATCAAGCTCGAGGAAGGAAGAACCACGTGGCAGAGGACAGTGAGGCGGAACAACAATGGCCATCGAATTTTGAGCAGTTCCACTAAAATTGAGGAAGTCATGCCCGGGTATGGAGATACGCATCGCTGTTTGCAAAAATATAAAAAGGGATATAGTGTTGTTACTTTCTTTTGGCAGTGGTACAAGATTAACGGCGACATCTCAATTGTCAATAAGAATTAATGAAAAGTACACCAACAAACAGAAGCATCATGATTATCTTGATGGGAACTAAACCAAGATACCCAAGAAAAAAAGCATTTCTTAATTTAACCAGTGATAGTATTAGATTAGTAGCAGCAATAGGAGCATATGGACAATGACCGCACAACCACCATGTACTTTTTGTCGAAACAACATGTATACCTCCATCGAGGCATAAACCAGGACAACATTTCGAGTGGCATTTCCTCTATAATAGTAGGTGATGTTGGACCAGCTGACGAACCCTAGCTACTGTACATGGGGAGCTGGGGAGTAGTCGCATAGAAGAAAACCCGCATGCAGCAACCTGGGGAGCTGGGTCAGTACAAGAAGTTATACCTCAGGTGGGCGAGATGTCGCTTTGGCGGGCGGGCGGGATCTACCCACACAACGGTAGCGAACAAGGGCGTGGAGGACCTTCGTCCGCGCCAGCGCCGGCTCCGAGAGGACGGTGCGGATCGGCTTCCTCCATCGCTGACGGCGACAATGTCAACACTGCACCTCCTCACCTCCCGTAGCGGACGGGATTCAGCCGGATTTGTGACCACCGGTGAGGAGAGAGATAGAGTGGACACTGCCATCTCGTTTTGATATGGAGAGGGTGAGAGAGCGAGACATGAGAAACCCTATCAAACAAGAGGCTATATATACAATGGAGTAAAAAAATCTCTCCATAGCAGTGGTTTTAAATAGAATACGCGCGTTCCTGGAAAAAAGAAACGAAAACTGGCGAACAATTTTTTTAACGTACCAAGAAAGAAAACTCAATCAAAAACACGCCCTCGCATCCAGGTCGTGAGAGTTGTCGTGCACACACACATAGACATAGACATGCATATCCGTGTTTACGTAAAATTCCATCTCCATCTCCATCTCCATCTCCAATCATATTTGTCCAACTCGCACATTATTTACATTGTTAATTATATATGCAACAATATTAACGTACAACATATCTTGTTTGCGGGCGTCCGAACCGCTGCCACGCTAACTCCTGACCAACCCGCACCCTCTTCATCACCCGCGCATGCTTCCCGCCCGAAACGGTCAGTGCCGCATTCATGCCCGGCCAGAGCGGACGCGACCTCTCACTAGCGCCGACATTAAAGCGGCGCGCCGACCGAGAGAGCGTCGCCCGTGCCGCTTCCCGGTGCAAGCGACTGCTCCGCATTCAAATGTCGCAATAGCAGGCCACAACATGCATGTAAAAAGTTCTTGGGAGTCCGTGCTACAACTAGCTATCCTTCCCCAACTCGTCAATCTCTTCCAGTAGTGCTAGTACTCCATGGCGCGATCCATCGACAAGTAGGCGAGAAAGTTATCATATACTCGGTTTGCGGTGAGTGGCATGCCAAGCGACCGTGTCGGGTGGAGCCGTGGAGGAGGGTGAGACACGAACGCGACATACGTGATTTAAATGTTGGTTTTTCTCGATGGTGTGATACAATGAAACAAAACGTTGGTTTCTCTCTGTTTCCATTTTTTCTCCAGAAAAATGGAAACTTTCCACTCCATTTCATTCCTACTCCAAGGTTGCCCTGTTACAACATTCCATCAAATACAAAGGAAAACTACTGATGGGGTCACTACGACTTAAACCCTAAACAGGATTTAATTTCCTGGCTAGGTAGAACCTGTCGAAGGAAAGACGGTTGGCACCCTCGGATCGTACGATGCTTTTGTGGAGTTCCACTAAAATCAAGCTAAGCATCCCTGATGGCTAAGATATTGAAGAAGTGTGATTAGAATAATAGTACTGGCACTAGTTCATGAGACATAAACTCATCACAAATAGAAGCCGGTAGAAGTAGAGAAAGATAGACATGGAGATGGAGCTACGTGGGGAGCTGCGGCAGTGAAGCAAGCCGGCTCCAAAAGGAATATGTACCTGGGACGTCAGGCTGTAGCTAGAAGGGCGGTTGGGAGGCGGTATCAGCCCATACCACGGGGACCCCCGATTGGGACGCACCGACTGTGGGCTTTCTCCCTCGCCAATGTCGACCGCGTTTACACAGAAAATCGTTCCCTTCCCCCAGCGGCGGGATCAGGCCGGATCTGTGACCAGCGGTGTGCCCACTGTCGTTCTATGCTTGTGAAGATAGCAACCCAAGCAAGCAGGCTTGTAGCTTAGGCTCATGCTAGTGTATATATAGTGGTTTTCTTTTTTCTCTCCATATCAACCATTTTATATTGTGTACGTGTCATTGAAGAGTGAAATGATGGTTGCTTCTTCCGACTAACTTACTGTGTGATTTGACTGCTCCTTAGTGGCCCCTACACGTACTCCCACTACGTGTATGACCATTCATGAGTCTCACTTGTACTTATCTCTACTTTCTTGCATGACACATAGACATGATGCGCATAGAGGAATTTTGTTACTACACGTTGTTACATAGTACTACTAGTACCTACTCCCTCCTTCTGGTTCACTAATGGTACTCCCTCCGTCCTGGCTTATTGGTCCCCTTTGTACTGAATTCATGGGCTCGTTTTCCTCAAGCATTTGTCTTTACCAACGTATTAATATCGGGAATGCATGCGTGAACGACGAATGATTAAACCTTGCATGCAATGTTTTGACAAAGCATTAACTTATGAACATGTGAATGTGAGGGACTACAACCTCGTGCATGCATGCAACAGTCACACGTACACATGGACCCAAAAATGCACATGACACCCTAATGCATGCATGCCCGAGCACATGACGGAACACACATGGTCACGCTCAAGTGCTCAACCTACACGTGCATGCACACACATACTCAGCTAGGGTGAGCTAGTGACCGTATAAACACCGGAAAATGTATATATTGAGCGCAATGAGCATATTATGAAGTCCACTGACCGTATTTTTACAAATATGAAGTGACAGACAGTGTATTTATCTTGTTTGACATTAAGCCATATTAACCGGAAAGGAGGTAGTATGGACTAGCATTACTTTGTTGTGTCCGGTCAACTTGCTGAACAAGGAGAAGCTTGCAGGATGGGAGAAGCTTTAGCGCGGTCACTCGTAGGGCAAGGAGAAACTTTTGACTAATACAAGCTCTCCCTCGCTCAGGCGGTGGACGTGCAACAGTTAATTCGCTGTCAGATTTCCAGAAGCATATGTTGTACTAGTACCATTATTGTTTGACTTCCCGAAGAGGCGAACAACCAAGCGCAAAGTTTACTAGTACTAGTACTACTACTATAGAGGTATGTACTACTACTAGGAACCGGATGGAGGAGCGTCTGCACTTTTATTTTATTTTAAAATGTGATAAAGCAATCTTCAATACATTTGACTCTCGTCGAGGGTTCTCACATGTGATAATGGAAGTTGATTGCATCGAACACTCGCCACAATTCTCGCTTAATTCTGGCTCATATCCTGTTACAAATAAGAGCGCTCGGTAATATTTTCTTTTTTTGTTATTCAACATGTAAACAGGTCAGCAAACCTTGCGGCGCATCTTTGTGCGAACCGTGCTTGCTGCACTTTGAATGTGACCAAGAGCTGGCTTGATGAAACACCTCGCTTCCTTCTTCTTTTTTGCGGGGTACCTCGCTTCCTAGTGACCAGTCTCTTGGCTGATCGTTCTAAGAATGCTTATATATGAATAAGGCTCTCTCATTTACCCGCAAAAAATATTAAGCCATATTAACCGGAAAGGAGGGAGTATGGACTAGCACTACTTTATGGTGTGTCCCGTCAACTCGCAGAACGAGGAGAAGCTTGCAGGACAAGGTGAAGCTCGCTTACACCCACTCTGTCCACCTCAAGCCTGGTGGCTCGCAGGACGAGGAGAAGTTTTTGACTATTGTAACCTACCATCGCCCTGGCAGTGGACATGTAGCAGTTCATTTGATGTCAGATTGCCAGAGGCATACATTGTAGTACCCTACATGCAGAGTACCATCATTGTTCGACTTCAGGAAGAGGCAAAGAGCCAAGCGCAAGGTTTAGTAGTACGAGTAGTACTACTACTAGAACCGCATGGTGGAGCGTTTGTACTCTTATTTTGTTTTAATCTCTGATAAAGTATACATTTATTCGGGAGAAGGGCGGAAAATGGCAGCTCAATAGTAGTATTAAAAACATCGAACATGTAATGATGATATCGATCAACCATGCTCGAATATATCTTGGCCTCTGTGCGAGCCCGTCTGTGTGTTCTCGCTCCTCATCTCTCTCAAGGAATGGCAGGTTGGCCATTTGGCCATCAATTCAGATCGGTTTGCTCACTCCGGTCGCACATGTCAGTGATATGCCAAGAGGACGTGCGTTGACCGACTGACCATACGTGTACTTGGTTTTGCACCTTCATACTACTCCTCCCTCCGTCACAGTTTACAGGGCGTGCTTCATTCTGATGGATTTCTCTCCATGCATTTCCACCACCAGAGAGACTTTAGATGTGTTTGGTTTAATTCTCAATTTATTAGGGCGTGGTAACCGCAATCAAGTCCATAATTTTCTCTCGATGTACTACGCTTGTACACAGAGTGGAGTAAGTGCATGCATGTGTGTACCAGGGGTGGAAGCACTGCATGCATGCGTGTACGCATTATTTCCTCTAGTAATAGACGCCGTGCTATAACTACCAATGCTATTTTTCAGGCTGATCGCTAGTCGCCTTGGTCCTAGAGATTGTTTTTTGAAGTGCACTCTATAAACAGTGATGGAGGGAGTAGTATGAGCGGATTCAAAGAAGAGTGTATTGATGGTTGCTTCTTCCGAGCAATTTACAGTGGGAAAGGTGGGGCTTATGATTTGACTGCTCATTACTCACTATTAGTGCGGCATAACGACCATGCTGAGTCTCCCATGCAGTTGTGCACTACTCCCTTCGTTCTTAAATATACTACGGAGTATTTGTCTTTCTAGAGATTTCGGACTGATTCCGTCGGCAACACCCTCGAGCGCCATGACAAGATGAGGGAGCAGCTTGGCAGGGCCTTCATCATCGGTCGGCATTGGCTTCTCCAAGGCCTTCTCATAGAAACCCTACAACACCGCATGGGACATCTCCTCAAGAGATTTGAAGGTCGCGCGGTCCTCGGCAAGAACCTTCGCCTTGGCCTCAAGCTAGGCCTTCTCCACCGCCACCTTCTTCTCCAACTCCTCCAGGCGGCTGCGTTCTGCGGTCTGAGCCCTCGCTGACTGCTCCAGCTCGGTGTCACGACCAGTGACGACGTCTTCTTGGGCCTTCATCTTCCCCTCCTTCGCCCTGCGACCGCAGGCCTCGGCCGCTTGCTCATTGCGCATGGTCTCCAACTCGGCTTCCATCGACCGGCAGTGCTCCTTGGCAGCCTTGGCGTCCTTCAGCACCACCTCACGAGCGGTCGCAGCTTGGTCAGCGGCTCACTTGTCCTCCTCGGAAGCTGCCATGACCTAGCCCAACGCTGCCCTAACAGACGCGTTGGAGTGCAACCAACCCGAGATCAGCTCCAGGCGCTCCGCCACCAAGCGACGGTCGGCGCCTTGAAGATCATCCCGCAGCCAGGTTAGCGCGGAAAGAGCCTCCCCCAGAACATCAGGTGCGTCGGAAGGATCAAGGGCTAGCGGCATAACGGGGGGAGGAGGAGGCAACGTTACCATCGCGGCTTGCACGCTGGCACCAGCGGAAGAAGGAACCAGGGGCTCCTGAGCCATTGAAACATCAGCAGACGAGCTGGGGGTAGGTACCTCTGGAGCCGGATTGGCGGTGGAGATCTCCTTCTCGTGAGGCCGGTCCACCAGGCCTCGCGAAGAGGACCGAGCTGGAGAAGCATGGGCGCCATCACCACCCTTCCGCGCAGGAGGAGGCGCGGCCATGGCAGGCTGCTGGGTCACAGAAGGCATGGGCGCCCCTTCTTTCTTCTTCTTCGCCACCGACGTTGGCCTGGCGGAGCAAGGAAGGGCGTCAAAAACAACAGCAAGAGCAAGAACGAAATCAGGATGAGGAACTTATTGATCCACGACGGCGTAGTCCCTCGGCCTCTTCAGGACCATGAAGCCCATAGGCTTCGCAGCCTGGGGCGCCGACGGCGGATCTCAGGAGCGTCGCCTCGGGAGATCAGCGCTGACTGGCTCTTCGTCATGACCCCAACCGACGGTTACTTCGAGGGGGTAACCCGAGATCTCATGGAGACCCCAGCGGAGGGCAGGACCTCCTTCACCGGATGGTCATCAGTGTCTCGTCGTTTGGCAGGGCACGAAGGAGGTCGGCCTTGTGTGGAGGGGAAGTCTCCCCTACCCCCTCCCGGGTCTCCTCCGAGTCCCGCTCCACCTCCTCATAAGAGGCACCGGAAGACACCCCACCAGAGTTGTCGCCACCAGGACCTGGGAGGGCGCCGGAGGCACAAGCCTGTACTCATTAGAGACAGGCAAGGCAGCAGTGATCTCTGCCCCATCAGCGCGGCGGTACACCAGAAGATGTGAGTCCAGCGGGAATCCCTGGTCCTCCCTGACCAAGAGTCGTAGGGCAGCATCCAGCTCCTCATCGGGCAGAGAGTCAGGGCGCAGGTGGAGGTCGTCCCCCTCATCCTCGAGCTTCCAAAGGGGGCGCGAATGCGCCTGAAGTGGGGCCAGGGCTGCGCCAGAAACTCCTTGAGTATCATGGCCCCAATCAGCTTCTGCGCCCTCTGATCGTCGGGCTTCAGGTCAGCGGGCATCTTCTCCAGCACATGCTTCGCCCGGGGTCGGTGAGCTTCGTGCTAAGCCAACTCTTGTCAGTAGAAGGCATCCCGGTTGGCAGCGATAGCCGGGGGCAGGAGCACTTGGCATCCATAAGGACCCATTTATTCCTGAAGGCCTCAGCCTTCTTCCCCACCTTCGAGATTGTGTTGGTCCCGTTGGCTGCGACGAAATTGGCACATCCCGAGCAGTGGCCGTCCTTGATCCGAAGGTAGAAGAGATAGCACAACAGCTCCATAGATGGCATCACGCCCACAAATGCCTCGCAGTAGAAGGCAAAAATTGACAAGAGGAGAACGAAGTTGGTATGGAGGTGAAGAGCATGGAGGCCGTAGTGGCTGAGCACGACGTAGAAGAAATCGGAAAAGGGAGGAACCAGCCCCGCGAACATGCTGTTTAGCAAGAAGGGACGAAAGGTGCTACCCGGAGCCTCAGGCTTGGCGGAGCCAACCCGCAGCGCCGCTACTCTTCCCTCATCATCGTCACCCACCGTCATCTGGCGCGCGGCGGCGAGCTTCTCCTGTGAGACGATGGGAGCGCTCAAGGCTGGCTCGTACTAGGCGGTTGAGGCGCGCGAGGCCTTGGCCTTGTCGGGCGCCATCAGATGCGATCCTAGGGAGAATCCCTATCAGGTAGGAGGTCTCTTGGGGTGAGAGGAGCAAGAAAGGGGATCTGGAGCAAGTCGAAGGGATGCAATGAGGGCACTGCGGCATGCGCCAGCCTCTTGTCAAGTCGGGCAGTTGCCGAGGTAGCGTGGGGAAGCGGAGACGCCCACGACCGGTCAATCGCCACGCACCAATCAAGGCCGCAGGCTATTGGGGCCCTTGGCGCTCTGTAATTGCCCCTTGGCTTCGCCGCGATGCCAAGTACGAGCGCCCCTTGGGCCCTGGGGCTACTATCAGCATCCTGGGAACGGGGGTACCCAAACTTGCCTGCCTGCGGCCCAGGGCGTGGCTTCAGCAGTGGCCTGGTATGACCCATCTTCATCAGCAACCACTCAAGACCCTCGCGAGGGGCCAAGCCTCGCGAGGCGGATGACATAAGACCTCCTCAGGGGCGGCCTCCCTAGGCTGGCTCCCGAGGGGCAGAGATATCTATGCAAGGGGCACCTCGTGAGGAGCACGTGACGTGAGCCAGGACGACCAAGGCTAGGCGGGCGCCAGCGAGCACAGCGTACTTGTTGCCTTTTTGGTGCTAAAGGGGCAAGCGCATGCGAGGAGTCCCGAGGCATCAGACAAAGGTTTCCATATTGGTGCAACGAGACCAAGACCAGCAGGACGACAGGATGGAGGTCACCACGGAGCCCACGATGGCGTCACTACCAGAGCCTTTGGCAGGCGAAGACCACCTTTTGTCAGGATAACTTTTACTAGTTGTCCCCCCTTCAAATTGGCTGTTGTGGGATCCCTTCCCGCCTAATATTTGGGGAGAGGATCCGGGCCTCTATATATAGGACTAGCCACCACCGTAGGGAGGCATCTGATACGGGACTGGATCCATTACACCAAGGCCACCATACAAGCTCAGCGAGCTCAAGAACACCTCTCCTCAGGAGGCTGTTCATCCCTTGTACTTGTTCATCCTCAGCCTACAAGGAAATCCACCACATCACACTAGAGTAGGGTATTACACCAAAACGGTGGCCCGAACCAGTATAAACTCTTGTGTCCCTTGTTCCTTAGGTTCGGCGAGCTAGGCTTTGAGATCGTTGCGAGAGCGTGAGCTAGGGGGAGAGAGATCTTCGTGCGCACCCTAGTGTTCGAACCTCAAGGGTTTGCCGGAACCCGTAATCCGACAGTTGTAGATCCTGAAGAGTTGGATCATATGCAAGATGATATTGCAAGAATATTGTCCAACTTAGAGATGTTTTTCCCATCTTCATTCTTTGATGTCATGGTCCATCTCCCTATGCACCTTGTCGACGAGATAAACTATTGTGGTCCTGTGTTTCTTCGCAACATGTATCCTTTGAGCGGTTCATGGGAATACTGAAGCACTTTTGTCGGAACTAAAACCATCCAGAGGCAAGCATCCTACAAGGTTATACCGCGGAGGAGGTGGTTGAGTTTTGCACAGAATACATGAAGCAAAGACCTATAGGTTTGCCCCTCTCTCGCCACGAGGGAAGGCTGAAAGGTTAGCCGATCCTTGCTGGAACGCAAATGGCTGCACCCGGAGAATTGGCAGAGAAAGCCCATTTGACGGTATTGCTTAATAGCTCAGTTCTCAATGCTTATGCCGAAGAACACTTGGCGGAGATACACCAAAGCTTCTTACCAATGGTGCCTTCATCGGATGTGGAGATGAAGGCACTAAGAACTACACCGAATGGTTGAAGAATCATTTGGCACAAGGATCCATCAATGACATTGCTACGTGGTTGGCACAAAATCCATCAGCTACGGTGTTGATGTACCCAGCATATGACACAAATGAATACACGTTCTACACCGAGGAGCGTGATGAGAAGACCTCATATTAGAACAGCTCTGTTCGAATAGAATGCATGACTATAGATGAAGCTGATAAAAGGGTATACTATGGAACCATCAAAGAGATTTGGGAGCTTCACTATGTGAAAGGTGCATGGATCCCCTTGGTCATGTAAAGGTTGATGATTACAGGAAGACCTGTGTTAACAGGACAACGATGTCATATCACACGGACCCGTTCATTCTTGCCAGTGATGCTACCTAGATTTTCTTTGCGGAAGACCCCTTCCATAAGAACTGCCATGTAGTGATGCATGGTAAGAGGAGGGTACTGGGTGTCGAGGATCTTGCCGATGAGGACGAGTACGATTAACTTGTTGAGTTGTCAGCCAAGGGATCACGCACCCGGGTAACAGAGTAGCGTAAAATGATCAAAAAAACCCAAGTTCATTGAGGGTCAACGTAATGATCCTAGTTCCCCCATGTACATGGGAATTAAGCCGTAAGACTAGTCTTTATGCCTACCCTGCAACTTAATTCTTTCAATTTAGAACTGTTGCGTGTACTGAATTTGTGAGTTATGCTAGGTTTTATGTTCATGTAAGAACCGTTAATATGTTGACCATGATATGATGTCAGCTTAGGCAATGAATATGAACTATTTTTTCTTATTTTCATTATTATATCAAAGAGGTAGCACACTCAATTGATCTCACTATAGTATGTGTGAACAAAAATATGCAATCTAGTTTGCGAATAGCACATGGTTCGTTGATGAAAGCCATGTGTCGACCAAACCCCGCCCATGATCTGAGTTGTGCTTTCTGATTGGCCAGAACCCAAACCCCACGGATCGTACGTCTGCACCATTGGATGCTCCCAGATCGAACGACGATCCTCATCCCTTTCGACAACACATGCAGTTCCGGTTGTAATTTTATTTTTATGCACAAAATGCACGTTAAACTCAAAAATGTCTTAAATATAGCTAACGATACCTGAAATGCGCCAGAAAATCGAACTCGTGGTACAATGGTGATTGCGTACCGTGGAAATTTTTATGAGGCCAAACGACGAAGTCACCGGCCACATGAGTTTGAATTGACACGTCTCCTTTAGGAAACCATGATCCTTCATGTGAGATGGTCCGGTTTGGAAGGAGTGGTCATCAAAACTTGTGCCAGACTTTACCAATTTTTTCCACGGGGTTGTGAGAGCACACCACGGGCACACATCGATTTTGATGATGTCCGGACTCCATCTGAATTTCCTGTAATTAAAATACCAACTAGGCCTATGCTAGTGGCCGCACCTCGTGGCCGAAATGTTTGAAACTTCTCCCCGCTTCTCGAACAAACAAATGAAAACTCACAAAGCGACGCACAAATGATATGTACACCTTCTTTGCTAGGCTGATAGTAAGGGGGTATCATAGCTAGTATCATGCATGCCAGCTAGGCAATTTTGATGAGCTCTCATAGAATTAAATGAAGAAAGAGAGGGTTAAGTATCATATCATGAAACCGTTTCATAATAAATGCTATGCTACTATCTGTCATCCATGACAATAAATAAAGTACTACATGATACTACTTTATGATACTATGCATTAGAGCAAGTACAATTGACTGACATAAGCAGGCTATAAGGAATAGAATAATATATATGTGCTTAGTTGGAGGAAAGAGAAGAGGAGAGGTAAGAGAAGCGGGCTCTTGGTTAGTAGCCAGCTTTAACACGCGACCCAAGACACTTTGTGAGGATGTGAGGTGGGCCAACTATTGATAAACTAGTACATAATTAAAACTTATTATTGTACATGCCGGCTAAGAGGTTGCTGTATATGACATGGCAACTTCTTCTAGCCGACCGTTGGTTGTATTATTAACCATGCTCTTAGTGAGGTAGCTAGTATATCATAGACTAGCTAGTATGATATATATGCATGATACTAGTATATGATCGATACTACCTCCGTAATGCATGCATAGCATCATAAGTTAGTATCTTAGGTTGCCTTATTAATTGCCATGCATGACACAAAGTAGTACAACATTTAATATGATACGATATCATGATATGATACGATATCATGATATGATACCACACCCTCTCTTTCCTCATTTAACTCTATGCCACATCATCCAAAAAGTCTAGTTGGCATGCATGATATCGCTTGATACTCCCATTACGACCAGCCTTAGGGTGGTCATAGTGGGGGTATCGTATATAGCCAGTATCATGCACTCGGTAATAGCAAATATGATGATGTGGCAAAGAAGCAGTAACATAGGTAGATACTGTAACATATATAATAAATGCTATACTACTTTGTGTCATGCATGGCCATAAATACGGTCATCTATGATATATACTACTCTGTGATACTATATATGCACTATGACGGTACATACGTAGTATCATACACTAGTATCATATGCATGATACTATAGTATATGACACTCCCCACTATATAGGGCTGGCCATAGTGGTGGTATCATAGCCGACGATATCATGCACTCGAAAATAGCAAGTATGCTGATGTGGCAAAGAATTAAATATAGAGAGGGTTAGAGTAACATATAGGTAGATACTGTATCATGTTAAATGCGATGCTAATTTGTGTCATGCATGGCAATAAATATGATCTATGATACTATACTCTATGTATTATACTATGCGCTATAATTAAAGGTAGTATCATACACTAGTATCATATATACATGCATCATACTAGTATATGACACTCTTCACTATGAGTAACCTAAGTATAGCCTAACTAAAACACACACATGTAGTTGTAGTAGGGTTTTTGATTTAATTATATGCACTAAAATGCGAGGTAAGTGCAAAGAATGACTTAAACATAGTAGACGACTTGAAATGGGCCGGAACGATGTAACTAGTAAATGACGATTTGTAGTCCGAAGTGTCGCGTCTCCTTTTGGAAACTATGATCCTTCTTGTGAGATGCTCTAGTATGGAAGGTGCGAGCACCAAAACTTGTGCCAAACTTTACCAAAAAATTTCCATGCGAGCGTGAGAGCAGGCCACAGTGACACAATAATTTTTGTTATTTTCCGAAATCTATATGCATTTCCTAAAATTAAAATACCAACAAGGCCTACGCCTCTGGCCGCACCCTGCGGCCGAACTGTTTGAAGTGTTTTCCCGTTTCTCGCACAATGAATGAAAACTCGCAAAGTGACACACAGAAGATCTTGCTAACACGCATGTGTAGTTGAAACATAAAAACGATATCTCTTTTTTTGCATATTCAAAGTTTGAGATTGCTAGCGAGGCCTGCCGCCTAGTAAAATGTACTAGAAAATTGAACCATAGGGTAGAATCGTGATTTCTTACCATGGAAAAAAATTGGAGACGAAATGATGAACTCATGTTTTCATTTAAACAAGAATATGTTGTTAGGTAATGTAAATGTTTTTAGCACACGGTTCACTCACAAAAGCTGCGTGTCCACTGAATTGTGGCCGATGCCCCCCCCTCTGCCACACGCGCGATCCGAGTCGTGCATTCTGATTGGCCAGAACCCCAACCACACAGATCGTATGTCTGCACTGTTGGATTCTCCTTGATCGAACGGCGATGCTCATCCCTTTTGACAGCACATGCAGTTCCAGTTGTGATTTTATTTATATCCAAAAATTGCACATTAAATTCAAAAAATGCCTTAAATATAGCAAATGATTCCTGAAATGCATTAGAAAATCAAACCCATGGTATACTGGTGAATGCGTACCGTGGAAATTTTTATCAGGCCAAACGATGAAGTCACCGACCACTAGAGTTTGAATTGCCATGTCTCATTTTGGAAACCATGGTCCTTCATGTGCGATTCTCCGGTTTGGAAGGAAGGATCATCAAAACCTTTGCCAAACTTTACCAAAAAATTCCCCGGGGTCGTGAGAGCATGCCGGGCACACACTGATTTTGATGAAGTCGGGACTCCATCTGAATTCCCAATAACTAAAATACCAACTAGGCCTATGCCAGTGGCCGCACCTCGCGGCCGAAATGTTTGAAACTTATCCATGTTTCTCATACAATGGATGAACACTCACAAAGCGACACACAAATGATTTGTACACTTTCTTTGCTAACTAACACCATAGATGTAGTTGTAGAATGGTTTTGAATTTAATTATATGCACTAAATGCAAGGTAAGTGCAAAAAACTACTTGAATATAGCAACGAGACCTGTAATGGGCCAAAAAATCAAACCTTAGGTCTATACATGATTATTTACCATGAAAATAATTCAAAGCGGAATGATGTAGTCACTGACGATTGGAGTCCGAAGTGTCGCATCTCCTTTTGGAAACTATGATCCTTATTGTGAGATGCTCCGATTTGGAAGGTGTGAGCATCAAAACTCGTGCCATCTTTACCAAAACAATTCCATGTGATCCTGAGAACACGGCACGGTGACACACCAATTTTCGTTATTTTTGGACTCTATGCATTTCCTGTAATTAGAATACCAACAAGGCATACGCCTCTGGCCGCACCCTGCGACCGAAATGTTTGAATTTTTTTCCGTTTCTCGAACAATGAATGAAAACTCCCAAAGCGACACAAAAATGATCTTGCTAGCTAGCTAGCACCCACGTGTAGTTGGGACTATAGCAAACGACTCAAATATAGCAAACGATACCTCAAATGCACGAGAAAATCGAACCATAGGGTACAATGGTGATTTCTTACCGTGGAAAACAATTTGGAGGAGAAACGATGAACTCTTGTTTTCATTCAAACAAAAATGTGCTATTAGTTCATGTAAATGTTTTCAAATAGCCCCTCGCAAAAAATGTTTTCAAATAGCACACGGTTCACTCACGAAAGCCATGTGCCTACCAAACCGTTGCCGATGCCCCCCCTTTGCTGGGTGCGTGATCTGAGTCGTGTGTTCTGATTGGTCAGAACCCAAACCCCATGGATCGTACGTCTACACTGTTTGATGATCCCATATAGAACGGCAATCCTCATCCCTTTCGACAGGAAATGCAGTCCAGCTAGGAATTGATTTATATGCCAAAATGCACGGTATATGCCAAAAAATGTCTTACATATAGCACACGAGACCTGAAATGCGCCAGCAAATCAAACCCATGGTATAATGGTGATTGCTTAACGTGGGAAAATTTTAGAGGTGAAACAATGAACTCATGTCTTCATTTCAAAGTTAGTATGTCTTCATTTCAAACGAAAGTATTCTCTTTGTGCACACGAGCGCTTAGAGGCAACTGTTTGCATAGGCCTTTCCGCGCGGCAACCGGGGATATTTTTCACCCTTTTCACCTTGGCCGCCAACACCCCCCATCGCCCGCCCGTGTTTCACTCAACTAGTCCGCCCAATCTCCATCGCCAGCTACCCCCTCCCCTAGATCCACAGCAGAACCCTCTCCAGCACCGCCGTGCTCACACCGGCCGTGTTCCCACTCTTCGGCGTCAAGCCTACCTCCACTGTCGTTCCGAACACGTGGCTGCCCACGCCTCGCCATCTTCGTTTTCTCGCCAGCCACCCTCGAGCATATTGATGCTGTAACCCTCGCCTGTCCTGTGGTCCGGCTGGGTTTGCATTAAGAAGCTTGTTAGTTACTGCTCTCCATCACGGTGAGGCATATTTCCTCACAATCCCTCTTCCTATTTTATTCTGTATGTTCCCAAATTGGCTATAAAATAACGTAGATCATATATATGTTCATTATCTACCTTCCTAACTACATATAAGTTGTATTTGTTCCAATAAGTTACTTCCTATTTACAGATCGCGGGCACCGAGTCAAAAAAATTTAAAAAATTAGATGTACATTTTCTAAATTATTGCATGACATGTTTAGAAAGCTCGATACCAAGTTGTCAGTTTTATGATTATCCTCCTTTCCTGAGTTTCGCATGTGTTCTTTGTAGATGCCTAGTAGCAGCGACGGCACTCATGCTTCAGGCGATGTATCTTCATCTGATTCCGACAACCCTAGGTCTTCAGCAAATTGTGAGGGATCAAATAATCTTGAACGTGATAGAATTGTAGCAATTACCCTTCCGGTCAGGACATGGAGTAAGGCTCCAAGGAAGCCCACACACCAGCCTAAAGGTGTATATGAAGTAACCAAGATTGATTTAAAGTCTTGGGCTCCAACTAAACCAAATAAAGCACTCACGAGGTTCAGGAATGTGTGTAGATTTGTTGGCAGGGCAAGGCTCAACATTAATCTACTGGGGTTTCGGAAGGCTGACACAGAAACACGGCGAAGGATAGTTTGGAAGATCATGGATCACTTCAATGTTCCAGAGTAGTGGAGAATACAAGTGGAACATGCTACACTGAAGAAGGCTAGGGATGCTTGGAGAAACTGGAAGCACGTGTTGTACAAGAAGTACTTTAGTGAAGGCAAGGACCGAATCCCCGCATACCCCCAAATTACAAAGGCAAACTAGGCAGAATTCAAAAGGTTCTGGGCAACTAAAGAGTTTGCTGAGAACAGTTTCAAGCAATCGGAACTTCAAAAGAAGAACATACACCCCCACCGTATGGGTGTGGCAGGATACTATGACATGAAACTAATATGGGACCAGGAGGACAAAGATGCAATAGCGGTGGGTGGGAATCCGGCCTTTAATGAAATCAGGGGCCAATGCGCCAGAGACTACTTGCGGGCACGTGCAAGGAGGCGTGATGACGGAACTTATTACTTTAAAAACTCACGTGACGAAGAACTGTACCAAGTGACGTTAGAGGATTCCAAGATCCCTGGAAGGTTCTACAGGAACTCAGGACGATGTGACATTCTGCCCGTTACTCTGAAAACAAGAGAGCCCCCTAGTCGTGCAAGAGGTATAGGTGTTAATGTCCCGCACAAGAGGGCTTTCACACTTAGCAAAGAAGAGAGGCTCATAATGAAAAAAGCGAGGAGTGAAATGAAGCAGAATGCATTGGGTGAAAGGTTGAGAAAGGAGATGTATTCAGCTGTTCGAAAGGATGTTAAGGAGTCAATGATGATGCAGAAGAATATAACACCGACAGATAGCTAGCAGATGGGAAGGGAGGCAGGCATGGAGGATGCTGCTTATTGCGCGACAACACTTCACAAGAGTAGCTGTGCATCAGCTGACCCCAGTGACACTGAGACTGCAGCTGCTTGTGATGATGCTATATCTGATCTATCTGGAATGAAAGACAGACCGAAGGGTGTTCTTACACATTATGAACGTACATTAAAATGTGCAACAGCTTGGTTTGCCCATGCTTCTTGGAAGATGGCCTCTTGTTGGACAATGTGCCATTCAAGCTGGGTTGTGTGAAGTGCTACGTGACTGAAGTAAAGCATGGATTCAATGAATTTGCCCTGAAGAATGTCACGACCAGTTTTCCAATAAAAATGTTTATTGAGAAACCGACCTTTTGAGTCCAGTATGAGGAAAATCCTCCTTACTGGTAGACAAAATCTTGATACAATAAGCCAGTAGCATATAATATATTACAAGGTCAAGCTAAGGCTGCTCAACAAATTATTACAAGCACGCCAATAATTATACATAATGGCGGATATGAAACAGTGGTGTGGTGGCATACTACTGACTCGAGATAAAAGTGGTGGTGGAATATCATAGTGGAGAGTGGATAACATGACTCCTAAACTGGCAGCTCATCGAGTGTCGAGGTGAGGCTCGATGAATTTATTTGGGTAGCGGAAGCGGATATAATACAGTAACCAAATCCAGGATCACTCGAGACTGACTGGGACTCCTCTAGGCGTCGGACTCGCTATCAAACTCTTCATCCATGAGATCGCCTTCGTCAACACCTGGCCAAATCAACAAGCCAGGTGAGTACTTTGAAAGTACTCGCAAGACAGTTCGGACATAAGATATAACAAATGCATGCATGAATGCGTCATTAGTAATTGTTGTTGCACATTCAAATTAATAATTATTGGAACAACATGGTAAGTAAAAAAAAAGGAGTCGGGCGGTAGTCTTCCCAAAATCCCAACAAATTAATTGAAAAGCCGATCGGGTGTCTGGAGCGACGCCTCGAAGGGTGAACAAATAAATAATCATGCCGTAGTTGGGCGTCTAAGCGACACCACAAAAAGGGGTTATATTGAGAAGAAAATGACATGCGTGCCACAGTCGAATGTCGGAGCGACATCATAGAAAGGGCTTATATCGCAGGTAAATAACAAGCGTGCCACAGTCGGACATCTGAGCGACATCACAGAAAGGGCTTATAATGAAAAGTAAATAACAGGCGTGCCACAGTCGGACGTCTGAGCGACATCACAGAAAGGGCTTATACTGAAAAGTAAATAACAAGTGTGCCACAGTCAGATGTCTGAGCAACATCACAGAAAGGGCTTATACTGAAAAGTAAATAACAAGTGTGGCACAGTCGGACGTCTGAGCGACATCACAAAAAGGGCTTATACTGAAAAGTAAATAACAAGCGTGCCACAGTCGGACGTCTGAGCGACATCACAGAAAGGGCTTATATCAAAAGTAAAGGACAATTGTGCCACAGTCGGACGTCTATGCGACATCGCAGAAAGGGCTTAAATTTCATTATTCATAACTGTTAAGCTCACAGCGATATAATACTCATAGAAAATGTTCAACACATAATAATAAACGGGTTAGTCCATCCACAGGAATAAGCATTTAACCGGACTTAACACTCATGTGGTTCACCGGAGTTTCTGTCACTGAGACTGACACTGGACAAGATAAGTTGAACACAGTACTTGGACATGGATAAGATGATTCAAGGATTTTTTTGACTCTGCAGAGTTTGTACTAAATTTCCCATAGCCAACGGATTTCCGTAGTCACGAAGGACTAGTTCCGTTTACGGTATTTCGGAAGAAACACATCTAACCAGTACACACCCATCCCACCTCACGATGCCAGGAATCACCCTAGACCGTGTTCAACAAAAACTTTAAGACAGGGAGATCACAATCTCGAATAGCATGGGATCAAATTTATATACGCACGCTCTAAGGGGTGCCCCCCTCTCGGTCCCAACCGGAAACACCCATGCTCCCTGACCGGATGACTGGCTTTAATCCGGGGCCATGGAACCATCATCACGGCCTCTCGATTTGGTGTGTACCAGGAAAGCGGTTTGCAACTTACTAATCCATATCCCTTGCGGAAAACATGTGGTAGTACAGGAAGGGAAAACGGATGGGAACTGGACTGATTCATGTTGACACTGGAGTCAAATAGTCTGGCATAAGACTGGCATGCTACAACACTGCCATCTTACCCATTCTCATGCCAACACATGGCCACGCAAACTCACATCCAACAACTTATGGATTTTCGAAACTCACTTGCCTCAACTTTGCATGCAATATGACATTCATCGAAATGCTCATAAAAATGTCATGAAACTACTTAATGCAAACATGCCAATGACGCTCATCATATCAAAAGTTCAAACATGCTTACCTGGTTCAGAGTAGTCGGAGCCTAGCTCGGTGAAGTTCGCGGTTCCGTCACCTCCTTCGGTATCTACAGTGTAAAGAAACATACGCGCTAACGTAAATACCGTGAGGTGCACAAAAAAATATTCCAAATTTTTTTCAAATAAATCTGATAAAAAACTAGACAAAATTTTAAAGAGGACAGAAAAAGAATCAATCAAAAATCATTTTCTGTTTAAAAGTTATAAAGGTTTTAGTCTAGGGACTCATCTATGATGAAACAGAAAGTTTCTAGGGGCCAACTTATAAAAACAGAAAACGCTTCGTTTGAGAATACGCCGGCCCAGAGGGGAGACGTACTTTGGCAGAAGGCGCCTTCAGAAAACGTTTCGTTTAAAAGAAAAGAGAGACTGACGAGGGGGTCCCACCCGTCAGGTTTGAAATTTCAAACGGGGGGAGGAACAGAGCGCGTCGGCGCCCGAGAGCTGCGGTGGTCGCCGGTGGCGATCCATGGCGAGTTAGGAGGATCGGAGGTTACCTACGTGCTCAGTGTGTTCTTCCGCGTCGGTGGGTGGTGGTGGTGGTCGTCGGCGAGCACCACGTCGACGGCGGTCCTTGCTCCGGCGGACGGCGGCTCGGGTGGAGTTGGATCTCGTCGGGGCGGGCTGCAGAGGTCAAATTGAAGCTTGGGTTAGATCACTGGGTGCTCTAGGAGGCTACTGACGAGGTTTGGGCGCCAATGATGGCCTCACCGGAGTGGATCAAGTTGGAGGCCGAGGCGGATCGGGGCGGCCGGAGTTGGGGAAGAAGGGCCCCTCGAGGCTCTTCCAGTGGGTGAGCGGGGTCTGGTAAGGTGGTGGAGATGTGCGGGGTCGAGAGCGAGCTCGGGGGCGCTATTTATAGCCGGCCCGAGGCGGTTGCCGTGAACGGGATAAGTCCAGCGAGTGATTTCGGCGGTGCAGTGGCTGGACGGGGGAGATTAGGGAGTTGGGCGTCATCGTGGAGGTCTACTGGTCCCATTCAGACGCTAAACGGACTTGGATTAGGAGCTTGAGTGGGTTTCGACGGAACGGGGTGGCGCGGGCCCGTCGGCGGCAGAGAGCGTGCCCTGTGCTTGCCGGGCCACGGCGACAGTGCTGCGGGGTGCGCTGGCATGCATGAGGCCACGCGGAGGGTAGGGGAGCGTTGGGCGGCGCCGAACGGCGTTGCGAGCTGGCGCTGTCTTCTGTTGGCCGCCACGGGTGGTGTTGCCACCGCAGAAGCTGCCAACTCCGGCGATGCTCACCGCCACCGATGCCTGCACCCGTCCAAGAGGGCGTGCGGTGCTCTGGCCAGGGAGGAGAGGCCGAGCGCAACGCACCAGGGCGCACAGTTGATCGATGACAAGTCTCTGACGAAGAAATGACAATGTAAAACTCTAAAACTCTGAATTTGACTGAAAGTGCACAGTAACAGTGCTGGCCAGGTGTTCGAAGAAATGATTTTGGCATGTGGGGAATTTTCCTTGAGCTGATTTTTGGTGGGGTGGCCTCTCATTGCATCTGGGGGCTGCGTGAATTTTGGTAGAATTTTTGGAGAAGAGAAGATATGAATTTCACCAAATTTGACAAATCTGGTCCAAACTTGCAGAGGCTGAAACTTGAAAATTTTGAAAAGAAGAAGGGTGGATCTTGATGGTTCTAGGTTGTGGGTGCTAAGGACTATCCATAGGAGTTGTTTTGAGATCAAAACTCAACGGCAATTAGGTACTTGCTTTGAAAATCACCTAGGCTCAAAATAAATGACAGAATTGATTTGGGAGATAAAATAAATGAAATAAAATCCAAAAATGGTTTGGACTTGTTGGAACAGAAAGTTTTGATTGCCCCAAAATGGAGGGAGGGGTTTTGGGAGGTTTTATCACATGAGGCATGGTAAAACCATGGGTGGTTTCAAAATGAGAGAAGTCCCAAAACTCCTAGCGTTTCTTTTTGAAGAAATAAATAAATCCCAAGAATTTATTTGAGAAGGGAATAATCAGAAGGAAGTTTTCATAATTCAAACACCAGAGTTGAAGAAGATACAAAGTAAAAAAAATAAAATCCTTGCCAAGGGAATTGTTTTTTGAGAGAGATTTTTGGAAGGATTTAAATGACCTTCCTCAAAACCAACAATTTTTTTTTTTGAAAATTGAATAAATTTTTTGGAGTGTCACAACACCTACCCCCTTAGGGAAAAATCTCGTCCCCGAGATTTCAGCTGATCCTCAAATAAGCGTGGGTGCTCTGTTCGAAGAAAATCCTCCCTTTCCTAAGTTGCTTCACTCTCGGTGTGATTGCTCCATTGAACTCTGAAAAACTTGATGGTTTTCTGTTGGGTCCTCCTTTTAGACTCCTCTAATATTTTTACTGGATGTTCCCGATAGGTGAGGTCTGGCTGCACGTCAATGTTCTCGTGGGATACTTGCTTCTCTGGGTTGCTTACGCACTTCCTCAACTGTGAGACGTGGAACACGTCGTGGACATCGGATAATTCTTCGGGTAATTCTAGCTGGTAGGCTACCGTGCCTCTTCATGCCACTATACAGAATGGTCCGATGAATCTTGGTGCTAGCTTTCCTTTAACCTTGAATCGTTGCAGGCCCCTCATAGGGGACACTCGTAGGTACACATATTCACCGGGTTCAAAGCTGACTTCATGGTGCTTCTGATCGTAATAGCTCTTTTGTCGACTTTGAGCTTCCTTGAGTCGGTCCCTGATTAGCTTGACTTTTTCCGGGTCTACGTCAATACCTTCTTGGGTCAGTATGTGGCCCAGAAACCCTACTTGTTTTAGCCAAAATTCACACTTGCTGAACTTGGCGTACAATTCATGTTTCCTGAGTTCTCCCAGCACAATTCTGAGATGTTCCGCGTGCTCTTCTGGTGTCTTGGAGTATATCAGTATATCGTCGATGAATACCAAAACAAACTTGTCCATAAACTTCATAAATACTTTGTTCATGAGGTGAACAAAATATGCGGGGGCATTCGTTAGACCAAACGGCATTACTGTGAACTCATACAGTCCGTATCTGGAGGTGAAGGCTGTCTTGGGGATATCCTCTGTTTGTACTTTTAACTGATGGTATCCCGACCTTAAGTCAATCTTTGAGAATACCTTGTCTTGAGCGAGTTGATCAAATAAATCATTTATCCGGGGCATCGGGTATTTTTTTTTTGATTGTGACCATGTTAAGTGCTCGATAGTCTATACACAATCTCAGTGTTCCATCCTTCTTTTGGCAAATAAAATTGGTGAACCCCAAGGTGAGGAGCTGGCTCGAATATATCCTTTGCCCAGTAATTCTTTTATTTTCTTCTTCAATTCTACCAACTCGGATGGTGCCATTCTGTATGGTTTCTTGTATATGGGGGTGGTTCCGGGTGCTAGCTCAATGCTGAATTCTATCTCTCGGTCTGGTGGCATGCCTGGTAGTTCTTCAGGAAATACGTCTGGAAATTCACACACTACTAGAACCTTGCTTAATTCAGAAACGTCCACCTTGTTCAATCTCGGTTGCCGGGATATTTTTCTCTCTTTGGCTGAAACTCTTATTGTCTTCCCGTGGTGGCGGGTGAGAATTACGGTCCGATTGAAACAGTCAATAAAACCTTTGTTGGTGGTTAACCAATCCATCCCTAGGATGACATCCAGTCCTTTATTTTCCAATACAATAAGATTGGCATGAAACTTCAATCCTTCAAACTCAATAACCACACCTTGGCAGTAACTCTGAGTAACTTGCTCAATCCCAGGGGACTTGATGATCATGGATTTTTCCAAGGGAAACGTCGAAAAATTATTTTGCAAAGCAAAACTTTTCGAGATGAATGAGTGAGAAGCTCCAGAATCAAACAAAACCATGGCAGGTATTGTGTTGACAGGAAACGTACCGAGTACAATATCCGGGGTGTTCTGTGCTTCTTCTTTGGTCACGTGGTTCAGATGACCCTTCCTGTGGTTGTTATTGGGGTTGAAATTGTTTCGCTTGGGTGCTGAATTATTGCCACCGTTGTTCGGCTTTGGGGTCGAGTTCCTTGGCTTGGGGTACTGCTTGGCATACTGCCCTTCCTCTCCACAAGCGTAGCAAGTAACGCCTGGGCGATATGTGAACTCCTTGTCCCTTGCATGGAAATTCTTGGTTGGGCGTGAGACGTTTGTCGTAGGTTTGTGTGTCCCACCTTTCTGAAAATCTGTCTTGCTTCGATGGTTGCGCGCAAGAGTAGTCCGGTCTCTTTTTCACTTGCGGAAATCCTCCAATCTACGTCTCTCATTTTCCAAGGTAATGGCCTTATCCACTAGCGTTTTAAAATCTGGGAAAGTGTGCACAACCAGCTGGAATTTAAGCGCGGGCGCCAGATCGTCTAGGAATTTCTCCATCTTCTTGCTTTCAGTCATACGCTCTTCATTGGCGTAGCGAGACAATAGAGTAAACTGACTGTTGTAGTTTGACACCATCATGGTCCTTTGTTTGAGGTCATCAAACTCTCTCTTCTTGATTTTCATTATACTCTTAGGAATGTGTGCCCCACGAAAACCTTCTTTGAAGTCCTCCCAGGTTATATCATTTTCGTTGGGGTGCATGTGCAGGAAATTCTCCCACCATGATGCAGCTGCTCCTGTGAGATAGTGCGGGGCATATAGTACTTTCTCGGGGTCTGAACATTTTGTAATAATTAATTTTCTATCCATGTCTCGGAGCCAATCCTCGGCCTCAAGAGGTTTGTCAGTATGAGAAAATGTTTGGGGACGCGTCTTCTGTAGCTCAGATAACTTGGATTGCTGCTGATACTGTCCACGGTGATTTCCCATATTGATGACTTGGTTCATCATTTCCTGGTGTTGTTGCTGACTTTGCTCATAAAGGCGGCACATTTGGGAAAATGCTGTTTCACTGTCCTGTTGACTCGACTGTCCTTGTGTGAAATTGTTGCCCGGTTGAGTGCCATAATTTTCCTCTGGCGGAGTTGGCATGGAGCGCGTCCAAGGACGAGACATTTTTCACTCTGGGGGTATATTTTGTAAAACTCATAAGAAAGTGAAAAGAGTCGCAAAAAAATCAATAAATGCACAAAGATGGGAAATAAATCAAATGCTCCAGGATTACTCAAGATAAAAGATCGATTACGCATGGAGAAGGACTGCTCATTACATATCTTACACGCAGGCGGTAATTATACACTATATCACTCAGGATATGCGTACATATTCCTGACATGTTATTTAGGCTAGTGCAATTCTCCCGGTTCCTACATGATGCGCAAACAAGCTACTTCTCACAACTTATGTAAACATAAACATATCGTACAAAGCGGTACATCGTATGGCGGCTAAGCGTACTCAGTCGGAGATGTTGACGATCTCCTTTGCCCTGCCGAGGCTGAGGCGCAGAGAGGCTGGGGACTCGACCTCCTCCTCACTAATAGGCTCCAGACGTGGAGTGCTGCGCCGAGTAGATGGAGCAGGCGCCAGAGGCGGAGCAACACGAACAGGAGTGGGCGCAAAGGGTGGTGCAGTGCGGGCTGGAATGGGTGCAATGACTTGGTTGAATTCCTCGGTGGAAGGCAGGCGACGGGCAGTGGCGAGAGTGGTAGGTGCATAAGATGCTGAGGACGAGACGAAAATCAGTGGTGGTGCAGTGTGCAGGAGCTCCCTCCTGTTGGCGGCACAGCCATGCACTGAGTCCATGCGGGCAGCCACGAAGTCGTCCACCAGGTTGTCGAAGGCTGCCTCCAGAGCCCGGAGGTACTCAATAAGCATCTCAAAAGCCTCGTCTCGTTCTCCTCTAGGGTAAGAGAACGCATAGTGACAGGTGTATGGCACATGGCAGGGAAGGTAGCGGTAATGACGAGTCTTCATCGAGGGAAGGACATCCCTGAGATGGGCTATCGCCTCGCGGGCTGCCATTTGCATAGCATGCCTCTCCGTAGGCATGGCTCTTCCCAAGTACCGTAAGCGGCGTAACTCAACACGCCCTCCCTTGAATTACACCGCGGCCTGGTGCATGGTCAGACTGTCCTTGACTTTGTGCTGGTAGAGTGTGAAGACTGGGCGCATAGATGGCCCCATCGTAACCTGAATGATGAAGGAGAGGAGCTTGACGAACCCATCGGGCACGTTGGCGAACATCTGTGACTCGCAGCTGTTGTCAGCCATCTACAAAAGTAGGCAAAAATTCTGAATGGTCAGATCATAAATTTATGCTGACTGTCAGAAAATGACTGCATTTGCAAAAATATGAATTAGCTCTATCATGCTAATAACCGATTAGCGATCGCACCTAGTGGCTTCCTATAGTCAGCCTGGCTCTGGTACCAAGCTTGTCACGACCGGTTTTCCAATAAAAATGTTTATTGAGAAACCGACCTTTTGAGTCCAGTATGAGGAAAATCCTCCTTACTGGTAGACAAAATCTTGATACAATAAGCCAGTAGCATATAATATATTACAAGGTCGAGCTAAGGCTGCTCAACATATTATTACAAGCACGCCAATAATTATACATAATGGCGGATATGACACAGTGGTGTGGCGGCATACTACTGACTCGAGATAAAAGTGGTGGTGGAATATCACAGTGGAGAGTGGATAACGACTCCTAAACTGGCAGCTCATCGAGCGTCAAGGTGAGGCTCGATGAATTTATTCGGGTAGCGGAAGCAGATATAATACAGTAACCAAATCCAGGATCACTCGAGACTGACTGGGACTCCTCTAGGCGTCGGACTCGCTATCGAACTCTTCATCCATGAGATCCCCTTCGTCAACATCTGGCCAAATCAACAAGCCAGGTGAGTACTTTGGAAGTACTCGCAAGACAGTTCAGACATAAGATATAACAAATGCATGCATGAATGCGTCATTAGTAATTGGTGTTGCACATTCAAATTAATAATTATTGGAACAACATGGTAAGTAAAAAAAAGGAGTCGGGCGGTAGTCTTCCCGAAATCCCAACAAATTAATTGAAAAGCCGATCGGGTGTCTGGAGCAATGCCTCGAAGGGTGAACAAATAAATAATCATGCCGCAGTTGGGCGTCTAAGCGACACCACGGAAAGGGCTTATATTGAGAAGAAAATGACATGCGTGCCACAGTCGGACGTCTGAGCGACATCACAGAAAGGGCTTATAATGAAAAGTAAATAACAGGCGTGCCACAGTCGGACGTCTGAGCGACATCACAGAAAGGGCTTATACTGAAAAGTAAATAACAAGCGTGCCACAGTCGGACGTCTGAGTGACATCACAGAAAGGGCTTATACTGAAAAGTAAATAACAAGCGTGCCACAGTCGGACGTCTGAGCGACATCACAGAAAGGGCTTATACTGAAAAGTAAATAACAAGCGTGCCACAGTCGGACCTCTGAGCGACATCACAGAAAGGGCTTATATCAAAAGTAAAGGACAATTGTGCCACAGTCGGACGTCTATGCGACATCACACAAAGGGCTTAAATATCATTATTCATAACTGTTAAGCTCACAACGATATAATACTCATAGGAAATGTTCAACACATAATAATAAACGGGTTAGTCCATCCACAGGAATAAGCATTTAACCAGACTTAACACTCATGTGGTTCACCGGAGTTTCTGTCACTGAAACTGACACTGGACAAGATAAGTTGAACACAGTACTTGGACATGGATAAGATGATTCAAGGATTTTTTTGACTCTGCAGAGTTTGTACTAAATTTCCCACAGCCAACGGATTTCCGTAGTCACGAAGGACTAGTTCCGTTTACGGTATTTCGGAAGAAACACATCTAACCAGTACACACCCATCCGACCTCATGATGCCAGGAATCACCCTAGACCGCGTTCAAGAAAAACTTTAAGACGGGGAGATCACAATCTCGAATAGCATGGGATCAAATTTATATACGCACGCTCTAAGGGGTGCCCCCTCTCGGTCCCAACCGGAAACACCCATGCTCCCTGACCGGATGACTGGCTTTAATCCGGGGCCATGGAACCATCATCACGGCCTCTCGATTTGGTGTGTACCAGGAAAGCGGTTTGCAACTTACTAATCCATATCCCTTGCGGAAAACATGTGGTAGTACAGGAAGGGAAAACAGATGGGAACTGGACTGATTCATGTTGACACTGGAGTCAAATAGTCTGGCATAAGACTGGCATGCTACAACACTGCCATCTTACCCATTCTCATGCCAACACATGGCCATGCAAACTTACATCCAACAACTTATGGATTTTCGAAACTCACTTGCCTCAACTTTGCATGCAATATGACATTCATCGAAATGCTCATAAACATGTCATGAAACTACTTAATGCAAACATGCCAATGACGCTCATCATATCAAAAGTTCAAACATGCTTGCCTAGTTCAGAGTAGTCGGAGCCTAGCTCGGTGAAGTTCGCGGTTCCGTCACCTCCTTCGGTATCTACGGTGTAAAGAAACATACGCGCTAACGTAAATACCATGAGGTGCACAAAAAAATATTCCAAATATTTTTCAAATAAATCCGATAAAAAACTAGACAAAATTTTAAAGAGGAAGAAAAAGAATCAATCAAAAATCATTTTCTGTTTAAAAGTTATAAAGGTTTTAGTCCAGGGACTCATCTATGATGAAACAAAAAGTTTCCAGGGGCCAACTTATAAAAACAGAAAATGCTTCGTTTGAGAATACGCCGGCCCAGAGGGGAGACGTACTTTGGTAGAAGGCGCCTTCAGAAAACGTTTCGTTTAAAAGAAAAGAGAGACTGACGAGGGGGTCCCACCCGTCAGGTTTGAAATTTCAAACGGGGGGAGGAACAGAGCGCGTCGGCGCACGAGAGCTGCGGTGGTCGCCGGCGATGATCCACGGCGAGTTAGGAGGATCGGAGGTTACCTACGTGCTCAGTGTGTTCTTCTGCATCGGTGGGTGGTGGTGGTGGTCGTCGGCGAGCACCACGTCGACGGCGGTCCTTGCTCCGTCGTACGGCGGCTCGGGTGGAGTTGGATCTCGTCGGGGAGGGCCGCGGAGGTCAAATTGAAGTTTGGGTTAGATCATTGGGTGCTTGAGGAGGCTACTGACGAGGTTTGGGCACCGGGGATGGCCTCACCGGAGTGGATCAAGTTGGAGGCCGAGGCGGATCGGGGCGGCCGGAGTTGGGGAAGAAGGGCCCCTCGAGGCTCTTCCAGTGGCTGAGCGGGGTCTGGTGAGGTGGTGGAGATGTCCGGGGTCGAGAGCGAGCTCGGGGGCGCTATTTATAGCCGGCCCGAGGCGGTTGCCGTGAACGTGATAAGTCCGGCGAGTGATTACGGCGGCACAGTGGCTGGACAGGGGAGATTAGGGAGTTGGGCGTCATCGTGGAGGTCTACTGGTCCTATTCAGACGCTAAACAGACTTGGATTAGGAGCTTGAGTGGGTTTCGACGGAACGGGGCGGCGCGGGCCCGTCGGCGGAAGAGAGCGTGCCCTGTGCTTGCCGGGCCACGGCGATGGTGCTGCGGGGTGCGCTGGCGTGCATGAGGCCACGCGGAGGGCAGGGGAGCATTGGGCGGCGTCGAACGGCGTTGCGAGCTGGCGCTGTCTTCTGTTGGCCGCCACGGGTGGCGTTGCCACCGCAGAAGCTGCCAACTCCGGCGATGCTCACCGCCACCGACGCCTGCACCCGTCCAAGAGGGCGTGCGGTGCTCTGGCCAGGGAGGAGAGGCCGAGCGCAATGCGCCAGGGCGTACAGTTGATCAATGACAAGTCTCTGACGAAGAAACGACACTGTAAAACTCTGAAACTCTGAATTTTAGTGAAAGTGCACAGTAACAGTGCTGGCCAGGTGTTCGACGAAATGATTTTGGCATGTGGGGAATTTTCCTTGAGATGATTTTTGGTGGGGTGGCCTCTCATTGCATCTGGGGGCTGCCTAAATTTTGGTAGAATTTTTGGAGAAGAGAAGATATGAATTTCACCAAATTTGACAAATCTGGTCCAAACTTGCAGAGGCTGAAACTTGAAAATTTTGAAAAGAAGAAGGGTGGATCTTGATGGTTCTAGGTTGTGGGTGCTAAGGACTATCCATAGGAGTTGTTTTGAGATCAAAACTCAACGGCAATTAGGTACTTGCTTTGAAAATCACCTAGGCTCAAAATAAATGACAGAATTGATTTGGGAGATAAAATAAATGAAATAAAATCCAAAAATGGTTTGGACTTGTTGGAACAGAAAGTTTTGATTGCCCCAAAATGGAGGGAGGGGTTTTGGGAGGTTTTATCACATGAGGCATGGTAAAACCATGGGTGGTTTCAAACTGAGAGAAGCCCCAAAACTCCTAGGGTTTCTTTTTGAAGAAATAAATAAATCCCAAGAATTTATTTGAGAAGGGAATAATCAGAAGGAAGTTTTCATAATTCATACACCAGAGTTGAAGAAGATACAAAGTAAAAAAATAAAATCCTTGCCAAGGGAAATTTTTTTTTGAGAGAGAGATTTTTGGAAGGATTTAAATGACCTTCCTCAAAACCAACAAAGTTTTTTTTTGAAAATTGAATAAAATTTTTTGGAGTGTCACAAAGAATGTCCTAAGAGACTTCGATGAGCAAAGGACCTTGCGAGAAACACTGTTACATCACATCAAGTGGCCACGAAAGGAAATAGAGTTCATCGATGAGATCCCTGAAGCCCCGCCAAGAGCAACCAATTCTGCCCCTCACCCGGTGACGCTCTCCTTGCCACAGCAGCTCTCGCGTGCTTCCCCCAAATAACCTAATACTCGTAATCCAATGGATGATGCATCAACCTGTGGTCAGCCGACCCAACTTAATTTGTGGCGTGCAGGCCATGTCATCCTCCACCCCTAAGCAGCCGGTGGCAAGGCCTACAACTATTGAAGATGCACCACCGGTTCAGATGCCAGCCGCTATAGCAGCAGGGGGAGACCCATCTCCAGCACATGCTCAGCAGACTAACCTGGTGGAACAGATTGCTAAGAAATCTAGTGCTTTGGAACCGCCTGCTAAGCAGCCTGTAGGTCCAGAACCGATTGCTCATTAGTCCGTCGGTCCGCAGTCACGTGATCAGCATACCAATGCGTGAGCACTTCCTGCTCAGCAAACCAACGCGTTGGCACGGCCTCCTCAGCACACTGACAAGTTGGCACCACCTGTGCAGAAAACCGACATAGCTTCAACGCATGGTCAGCAGTCCGATGCATCTTCCCCTACATCCCAGCAGTCCATCACAGCAGCACCGCCAGCTCGGCAGTCCGGCATAGGTAAATCGTCTGCTAAGCAGTCCGTCGAAGCTTCACCGTCTGCTCGATAGTCTACCTTACAACTAACCAGATGTTCTGCTAGAAATGCTTCAAGTGCCAAGAAGGAAGTGGCCAAAAATGCTACACCCACGAGGAAGCGCGGCGGGAGAGTGAAGAGGATAGAGAACGATTGCCTCTTACTTAAAGCACTCATCTCCCAGAACCAAATTAACAGCAGCTTGTTCGAATCCGGGAGTAATATTATTTCTGAGGGCATGGATGATGAAGAAGTACATGTGTTGCTTGCTAAAAGTAAATCAGATGTACTTCACGCACGCAATTACGTCCATGGCCAGCCATTTCTTGTTGGCGAATACTTTGATGAGTGCAGCTCCAGTTTCCGCGAGTTCCATGAATATTGCATGGATCAACTATCAGCGGGTCATCATGGTTTGCTAGTCCACTACAGCAGAGATCGTTTCCGACACGATGCTGGTTCCATCAATGTGAGTTTCGAGGACTTACATATCTTCTTCAACTTCAACGAGCTCGATGCCACTCTTGTTAGATGCCTGATTTTGTAAGTACTTAACAAACTCTGATCAACTTCTCCATATAATGATGTAAATGATAAACAACTAACTGTATTTTATTCCTCTCAGGGGATTGAGCGCGCGGAGAAGAAAAAGGGAGAGTGTGTATTTCATAGATCCTGAATTAGCAAATGGCACAATAATACATGGTAAGGACATACGGGACTGGGCCGGTCGTCCGTCTATTCGAAAACACGTCCCATGTAGAATCATTTCTCTGTCCATATCATGAACGGTAAGTCAAGTAAGCAACCACGCATACACTGATTGTCTTTCAGATTTCGATATAATTCATAAGTTCATGGCTTTCTTAATATGTAGCAATCACTGGATATTGGTATTCATTGTTCGAAACAAGAACACAGTTTACTACATCGATTCTCTTAGAGAGTCAACAAACCCTCAAGATTTGACGCATCTTCGACAATTCATGGATAGGTGTTGAATTCTATGATGTTGAAATTAATTTGCATTCATATCTAGTTCAATAATTGATGTTGTCGAAATTCATCTTCCTTTGTAGTGTGCTCGCATTGTGGAATACTAAACCACGGAACCTGTTCAAGAGGGAACTACCTCTGCAGCATGAGATCGTTTCTCCGGTAACACACCGAAATCTGTTATTTTCAGAAAATTCATCCAATAGACTGCAAATACCTTTTCTTACGGTGGTCAAATGTTCAAGCTTCTAAATAAACCTCTTTCTATTTTGTACAAAGAAAAATAATACATCTAACACCAATTAGGTTGTTCCTAACAGGACAAATACATGACTAATTTTGTACACAAAAATTCAGTGTCCTCAGCAAGAAGCAGGGACCAACCTTTGTGGAAACTATGTTTGTAGACACATGATCTCCATCTACAAATCTGCTGATAGTTGTGACGATCCTCGTGAATTAGTACCAGTAAGTCTATCTTAATTAATATCTTCTACTCCACTCATATGGCACATTCTGATCTTCAAAATACTACAGCTCATCTTAAACCGAGCACCCCTGAACCGCTCCCAGCTAGTGAATTGCTGATGGTTTGGAGATTTATTAGCGACTTCTTCCTGAATCACTACACGAATCCCACTGGTGATAATGAAGATTTCAGCATGTGTTCTCCTGAAACATTGAGTAAGAGTTAGCCACTAAACATATACGCATGGATCCATTATTTTCCATCTGATGAGGCCCTCGTATTTCATACACTATGATTAATTTTGTAATGCATATATCTATGGACAAATCATTGGAATTTAGCTACCATATGTTCAATTGCAATTGTTGTGAAATTAGATGAATGTTCTTCCTGTGGACACTACTTGTTCAATTGAATATTGTGGCTATCGAATTTCGGGTTCCGGCAGACCCTTGAGGTTCGAACACTGGGGTGCGCGTGGAGATTTCGCCTCCTACCTACCTGCACCCCTCCGCCTCGCTAAGATCTAAACTATGGAAAGAACAACACAAGAGACACAGGGTTTATACTGGTTCGGGCCACCGTTGTGGTGTAATACCCTACTCTAGTGTGTGGTGTGGTGGATTGCCTCTTGGGCTGATGATGATGAACAATACAAGGAAGAACAACCTCGCGAGGGTCTGTTCTTGGCTGGGGAGATGAACCGCTAGGAGGAGTTCAGTCACCCTTCTCTCTCTCTCTCCCTGATCCTTTTATCCTTTGATCCCTCTATCGCCTTCGAACCCCCTTTTGCTCTGTGGGTGGCTCGTCCTATTTATAGAGGCCCTGGTCCTCTTCCCAAATATCGAGCGGGAAGGGAGCCAACAATGGCGGGCTAATTTGAAGGGGGACAGCTAGTACTAGCTATCCTGACAAAAGTAGTCTTCGCCTGCACAAAGCTCTCGTGATGACGCCGTCTCGGTCTCCACGATGACCTCCATCTTGTAGTCCTCATGGTCTTGGTCTCATTGCACCGAAATGGCAACCTTTGCCTGATGCCTCGGTACTCCGCGGCTGCGCTTGCCCCCTTTGCACCAAAGAGGAAAGGAGGACACTGCACGGGCTGGCACCCGCCTGGCGCCCTCGGTCGTCATGGCTTGCGTCACGGGCACCTCGTGAGGTACCCTGCCTTGATCTCTCCGCCTCCTCGTGAGCCAGCCTGACGAGGCCGTGCCTGAGGAAGCTCCGCATCATCCGCCCCGCGAGGCTTGGCCCCTCGCGAGGGTCTTGGGTTTGTGTTGGTGAAGATGGGCCGCGTTGTCGGATTTCGGGTTCCGGCAGACCCTTGAGGTTCGAACACTGGGGTGCGCATGGAGATTTCGCCTCCTACCTACGTGCACCCCTCCGCCTTGCTAAGATCTAAACTATGGAAAAAACAACACAAGAGACACAGGGTTTATACTGGTTCGGGCCACCGTTGTGGTGTAATACCCTACTCCAGTGTGTGGTGTGGTGGATTGCCTCTTGGGCTGATGATGATGAACAATACAAGGAAGAACAACCTCGCGAGGGTCTATTCTTGGCTGGGGAGATGAACTGCTGGGAGGAGTTCAGTCACCCTTCTCTCTCTATCTCTCCCTCTGATCCTTTTATCCTTTGATCCCTCTATCCCCTTCGAACCTCCTTTTGCTCTGTGGGTGGCTGGTCCTATTTATAGAGGCCCTGGTCCTCTTCCCAAATATCGAGCAGGAAGGGAGCCAACAATGGCGGGCTAATTTGAAGGGGGACAACTAGTACTAGCTACCCTGACAAAAGTAGTCTTCGCCTGCACAAAGCTCTGGTGATGACGCCGTCTCGGGCTCTACGATGACCTCCGTCTTGTAGTCCTCATGGTCTTGGTCTCGTTGCACCGAAATGGCAACCTTTGCCTGATGCCTCGGTACTCCGCGGCCGTGCTTGCCCTCTTTGCACCAAAGAGGAAAGGAGGACACTTCACGGGCTGGCACCCGCCTGGCGTCCTCGGTCGTCATGGCTTGCGTCACGGGCACCTCATGAGGTACCCCGCCTTGATCTCTCCGCCTCCTCGTGAGCCAGCCTGACGAGGTTGTGCCTGAGGAAGCTCCGCGTCGTCCGCCCCGCAAGGCTTGGCCCAACGCGAGGGTCTTGGGTTTGTGTTGGTGAAGATGGGCCGCGCTGGGCCCCCTTTTGAGCCATGCCGCAGGCCGCAGGCAAGCAAGTCTGGGGACCCCCGTTCCCAGAACACCGACAGTAGCCCCCGGGCCCAAGGCACGCCCGGACTTGGTCGTGCGAGGAGGCGGAAGGGCAAGAGCAAAGCGCCGCGGGCCCTAACAGCCTGCGGCCTTGGGCGCCGCGTGGCGTTTGATTGGACATGGGCGCCTCCACTTCCCCGTGGCGCCTCGGCAACCGCACAGACCGGACAAGTCCCTGCATGCAAAGTGGGTCATGATTACCTGCAATCGTGGAGGTAGGCGGTTGGCCTTCGCAGGCCATAAGTACGGAACAGCGCGCGCCCTTCCAGTCCATCCCTCCTTGCTTCTCCTTCTTCCTGATCCTTGCTCCGTCTTGCTGCGATGGCTCTGATCCGCCGGTTCTCGACGGTAGAGAAGGGAAAGGCTCCCCGAGAGGAACCAGACCCACTCCCGTCGAAGAAACGGCTCGCCCCTCATGGCCCGGACGAGGGGGCCCTTCAGGTGGTGTCGAGACCTTGGTGCGAGCGGGCGCTGCCGGGGTTCCCGCTTCCATTGTACGCCCACGTCGAGGGCCCTGAAGGAGCTGATGCTGACCGCCACGGGCGGCGCGCTGTTGGCGCCGACGGGTCACGAAGGTGTGGGTCGTCCCCCCTGGGGTCCACACCGAGAGCTCCTCCCGAGAGTTCGTGCTTCACGTGGCCATTCCTTTTCAGTCTTGGATCCGCCTTCCTCCCTTCTTCGCCTCCGTCATCCCACAGGGGGAGCCCCTGGAGCTCTGGCTACAGCATGCCAGCTGCAGCACCCTCGCGACCGAGGCAGAGGTCGCGGTCGATGCCCCGGGCGAGGTCTTCATGACTCGGGGCTAGAGAGAGATCGCCCGGGTTTGCAGGATAAGGGGCGTCTTCGCGGTCCACTTGGATTACGACGGTGCTTCGGTGATGCTCTTCAAGGTCTTCGATGCGAGCGGGCGCCGGCTGGAGTGCTACTCCGGGGAAGGTGGCCAGGACCCTTCCGTGACGAGGACTGGGCCCGCCAACCGCTCCCTTGGCGGCTCCTCAGGCGGTGGAGGCGTCGGAGGTTCCAGCGACTCCGGCGAGCTCTTCGCGACTCCGGAGACGAGCGACGACAGCTACAAGCCCCCGAGCCGGCGCTGCTCCTGGAGCAGGGCGGGCTCGTCAGGCCGCCGCCGACTCTGATCTGGATGGGGTTGGCGTCGGTGCTTGACGGCCCACTGTTGATGATGGCGTCTTTTGCAGGGACGCATGTAGTTTGTGTCCCTTTAGGATCTGTTCCCTGCGAGGAATCAAAAACGTGTCCCGTGGGGGCTTGTAAGGTGCCTGTGATCCTGTTTTGTTAATATAACCCTTGTCGTAGAATTGTGCGAGTTGCTCATTCCGTCTTAGCTCAGTCCTCCCTTTCGAACCTCACGAGGGCTTGGTGCTTGGCGCTGACAGGTCCCAGTCCCAAGGCGGCTTCAGCCGTCGCTGGTATGCCAGGTTGCGATGCCGTGGTCAAGGCCAGGAGGTGAGCAACCCGGAGTCCGGTAAGAGCCCCTGAGTCGCGATGCTCAGGAGGTCCCCTTTGGCGCCCAAGCAGCCATTGTTTGGTGAGAAAGGAGAGCGGCATTGCTAACACGGGATAGCATTAGGTGCGGGGATGGTGCCACGGTAGCTGGCGCTTCCGGGTGATGACTTATCTCGAGAATCTGGGGCCGCTCTTTGGTGTGTCGCCGGGTCCGTGCATCGGCAGGCGCGAGGTTGCTCGGTGAGGTCCTCGTGTGTCTCTCCCCTCTTGCCTTTGCTCCCCTTTCTGCTCTACATCCTCGGGTCCCGGCCCTCGAGCGAGTCTCAGCCGTCGCTGGTATGCCAGGTCACGATGTCGTGGTCAAGGCCAGAGGGTGAGGGCTGGAGAGCCAGTAGGAGCCCTGAGTCGCGATGCTCAGGCACCCCCCTTTAACGTGCAAGCGGTTTGCGCGGATGAGAGCGAAGGAGACACCGCAAGGGCCTCGCCTGACGCAGCTCCTTTAGGAGGTCCCGCAGGTCCATCATAGAAAAAACAAGGGGTTGCCATGACAATTGACAGTCATCCGTTGGTTGCTTCCGAGGGGTAGTGAGGCACTGAAGGCTTGACGAGGTGACGCTATGCGGGGCTGCTGCGGCCAGAGCTCAGCCATCCAGGTTTGTCGGTGTTGCAGGGACGGGCCCATGTGCAAGCGTCGTGCCATTTGGGAGCAGCTCCGTTAGTTGGCGTCAACTGAGCAGGCAACTAGATAAAACACATTAGCCGCGAAGGAGTGGATTCGTTCAAATAGATGCTAGGAAGGCGGACATCACTAGGTCAGGCCCGAGCGACTTGGGGGGTCATGCAGCCCGAGGGGCGCCCCCAACAAGGTAAGCTAACAACATAAAGTAAAAAAAAGGGATACACGCCGCAGGGACGGACCCACGTGGCCTGGGAATAATGCAGCCCTGGGGGGGCGCTCCCAGCTGGAAATGAAACTCGAAACATGTCACCTGATGATGTTGAGGACGAAGGAGCGTTGGTGTAGCAGGCTCGGTGGGCTGCGGGAGCCGATCCTCATGAGCCCCCAGGCCCAGGGGCCTCGGGAGGCCCCGGAGGCGCTGGCGGCTCCTCGCGGGCCATCTCCATCCTTGCCAGGGTTGCGGAATGCCTGGTCTCTCATGCCTCCGTGATGCCCATCATGAGGCGCCGGTACGTGTCGGCCGCGTTCGGCAAGCCGTAAGGCATGCGAGCGTAGCTGTGGGGTGGGCCTCCGCAGCGCCCCACTCGCGAAGGCCAGGGGCACTCCAGAGAGGCGACTCGGTTGAGCCCTGGTATGTCGATGCAGACGCGCAACCCACCATCCTCGCCTGGATGGGGAGCCACTGCTGGTAGGCGGCGGTCGCCTTTCATGACTTCTTGACTCCTGTAGCTCCTGAATGGCCTTGCTGACGAACTCCTGAGGGTCTGGATCTCCTTGCCTTGCTCCTTCTTGAGGGAAACGTGCTTCGAAACACGCCCCCATGTGGTGCCCAAGCGCCTCCCTCGTGACCCTAGCTAGGTCGGCGGCCCTCCAGGGGAGAGCCCCCGAGCCCTGCCTGAGGAGGGCGCCAGGCGCGCTTTCCTATGCGATGGAAGGAGGTTCCCCCTGGGTAGCCGCGGGCCCAGAGGGGCCTGCCTCCTGAGTGGTCGGGCCGGACGATGTCTTCTTCTTCTTAGGGGCGGTCTCGGGAGGCCTCCTGCTTCCGCGATCCGGGTCTTCCAGTGACGCGGCCTGAAAGGCTCGTTCCAGGGAACACACCGCGTCCTTCTCTTCACAGGGCACCGTGATGACTCCGCCGCTTCTTGGCATCTTGAGGACGTTGTAGCCGTGGTGAGTTACGGCCATGAACTTGGCCAGTGCTAGGTACCCAAGGATGGTGTTGTACGGCAGGCGAATGTGAGCGACGTCGAAGTCGATGAGCTCGATGCGGTAGTTGTCGCGTGCCCCGAAGGTGACAGGGAGGCGGACCTGCCCAATCGGGACCGTGGAGCCGTCGGTGATACTGGAGAAAGGCTTGGTTGGCTGAAGCTGGCTGTAGGGCACTTGGAGGTTGTTGAATGGTTCCACAGACAGTACGTTGAGCCCTGCCCCGCCATCGATGAGGGTCTTGGTGACCACCACGTTGCTGATGATTGGGGAACAAAGCATCAGGAGGACTCCGGCTATAGCCGCACACTTGAGCTGATCTGCTAAGCTGAAGGTGATGGCGCACGCCGACCACCTGAGAGGGCGCATGGCTTCGAGCCTGGGGAGGACTGCGTTCACTTCGCAGGCGAACTGCTTGAAGATGCGCTGAGAGGCTGGGGCTTGTGCCCCGCCCAGGATGCAGGCGATCACGCGCGGCTCCAGGAAGCCCCCAGCCCCCTCGTCCTAGTGGCGGTCCTCGTTTCTCCTTGGCTGCGGCGGTAGCGGTGGGAGGCCTGCGTTGCCTTGCGGGCGATCCTCGTGAGGCTGATCCCTCCAGTCTCCCTCGCGAGGCTGATCCCTCCAGCCTCCCTCACAAGGCGGGTCTCGCCAGCGATCCTCGTGAGGTTGATCGCACCACCCTTGGCGCGGGCCACGGTCTTCCCAGTGTCCTGCGTTCCTTCCTCCTCCTCGACCGTAGCCCCGGTCACCGCGGTCAGGGCGACGGCCGATTCTTCCTTCTCGCACGGCTCGGAGCTCTTGACATTCGTTGGTGTTGTGGGCGTGGAGGTCGTGGTACACACAGTACCTGCTGCCCTTGGAAGGTTCGGACTGATCTCTACCTCGCTTGGTGTCTGGTTCTGCTGCGAGAACGGCAGCCCCCTTGCGCTTCACATCCTTGGCCTTGGGATTCTTCTCTTCTGGGTCTGCGGCAGGCAGCTCAAGGAGGGAGAGACGCCCTTCCTCGGCCCTGGTGCACTTGGTTGCCAGGTTGAACAGCTCCAAGGAAGTGCACAGGTCTTCACGCATTGCCAGCTCCTCCTTCATCTTGACGTCGCGCACGCCGTCGGAGAAGGCCGAGATGATGGCCTCCTCAGTCACCTTGGGAATCTTGAGGCGTGCGTTGTTGAAGCGCTGGATGTACTTCTGCAGGGTCTCCCCGGACTGTTGCTTGATGCGGTGCATGTCGCTCACGGCGGGTGGCCGGTCGCGAGTGCCTTGGAAGTTGGCGATGAAGCGGGTGCGGATCTCGTCCCAGGAGGAGATTGTGCCTAGAGCCAGGTTCAGGAGCCAGGTACGGGCTCCGTCCTTGAGTGCCATGGGGAACCAGTTCGCCATGACCTTCTCGTCTCCGTTGGCAGCTTCGATGCCCAGCTCGTAGAGCTGGAGGAACTCCGCAGGGTCAGCAGTGCCGTCGTAGCGAGGAGGCAAGTCTGGCTTGAACTTGCCGGGCCGCGCGACGCTGCGTAGCTCAGCGGTGAAGGCGCGGCAGCCTGCTGTGGCCACGGGAGGCCTTGGATGACGGGGAGCTAGGTCTTGCATGTCCCTCGCGTTGTAGCTGGGAGCAGCGTGGGGTCTTGACGCATGGGAGCAGGAGCATGGTCGCGACGTGCTGGAGCAGGGAGCGCCCGGGCAGCTTCTTGCGGGCGAGGGACTTCTTGACAGCTCTGCTCCTGCCGCGCTGGCACCTGATGGAGTGGGTTCCGCCAAGGGGCCACGCGCCTTGGAGCCATGGCGCCTTCCTGAGGAGGAGGCGGCCGGGGCGCCGCCGGAGCTTCATCGCCCGCGCGGGGCGGGGTGCAGTGCAGCGGAACAGACGGCGCCGGAGAGCCCCCTGCGGCGCGGATGAGCTCGGCGACGCGGTCGAGCCATTTTTCGTAGACGTCGTCGACGGGACGGTAGCGCAGGAGCTCGTTGGCCGCGATGAGGGCAGCCCGAGCCTCCATGGGCGCGCAGAGCACGCGGGATGAAGAACCAGCTGGGGTGAGCGAGGGAGTTGCGGTGCTGCTGTCTTGCCGCATGGACGGATGCTGGGACGATGCTTGCTACTCGTCCCCCGCCGGGCCGGTGGCGGCGTTGACGGCAGGTGACGAGGAACGGCGAGGAAGCCCGCCGACAGGGGCCGTCTGGGCGATGCGGGAAGCGAGTGCAGCCCGGCGCTCGGCGCGGGCCCGACGAGCGTCAGACATGGGCGTGATGGTCGGAGGAGAACGGGGTGGTGGAAGACGAATCCCGGCGCACCCCTACCTGGCGCGCCAAATGTCGGATTTCGGGTTCCGGCAGACCCTTGAGGTTCGAACACTGGGGTGCGCACGGAGATTTCGCCTCCTACCTACCTGCACCCCTCCGCCTCGCTAAGATCTAAACTATGGAAAGAACAACACAAGAGACACAGGGTTTATACTGGTTCGGGCCACCGTTGTGGTGTAATACCCTACTCCAGTGTGTGGTGTGGTGGATTGCCTCTTGGGCTGATGATGATGAACAATACAAGGAAGAACAGCCTCGCGAGGGTCTGTTCTTGGCTGGGGAGATGAACTGCTGGGAGGAGTTCAGTCACCCTTCTCTCTCTCTGATCCTTTTATCCTTTGATCCCTCTATCCCCTTCGAACCTCCTTTTGCTCTGTGGGTGGCTGGTCCTATTTATAGAGGCCCTGGTCCTCTTCCCAAATATCGAGCGGGAAGGGAGCCAACAATGGCAGGCTAATTTGTAGGGGGACAGCTTGTACTAGCTACCCTGACAAAAGTAGTCTTCGCCTGCACAAAGCTCTGGTGATGACGCCGTCTCGGGCTCCACGATGACCTCCATCTTGTAGTCCTCATGGTCTTGGTCTCGTTGCACCGAAATGGAAACCTTTGCCTGATGTCTTGGTACTCCGCGGCTGCGCTTGCCCCCTTTGCACCAAATAGGAAAGGAGGACACTTCACGGGCTGGCACCCGCCTGGCGCCCTCGGTCGTCATGGCTTGTGTCACGGGCACCTCCTGAGGTACCCCACCTTGATCTCTCCGCCTCCTTGTGAGCCAGCCTGACGAGGCCGTGCCTGAGGAAGCTCCGCGTCATCCGCCCGGCGAGGCTTGGCCCCTCGCGAGGGTCTTGGGTTTGTGTTGGTGAAGATGGGCCGCGCTGGGCCCCCTATTGAGCCACACCGCAGGCCACAGATAGGCAAGTCTGGGGACCCCCGTTCCTAGAACGCCGACACGCGCTGGGCCCCCTTTTGTGCCACGCTGCAGGCCGCAGGCAGGCAAGTCTGGGGACCCCCGTTCCCAGAACACCGACAGTAGCCCCCGGGCCCAAGGCGCGCCCGGACTTGGCCGTGCGAGGAGGCGGAAGGGCAAGAGCGAAGCGCCACGGGCCCTAACAGCCTGCGGCCTTGGGCGCCGTGTGGCGGTTGATTGGACGTGGGCGGCACTATTCCCCCACGCCCTCCTTATTTTGCGCCATGCTAGGCGGACCCGTAGTCTTACACAGCCGTTCCCCTTTCTTTTGCTCGAGCACCCTCTGTCCTTCCTCCGCTCGAACTCCGGTTTCTGTTTTCAACTCAATCTTGAGCCTCCCCCCTTCCCATCGCCATGGCTCCGACAAAAAAGGGAAGAGGGAAGAAACCCGTGTCTCCGCCCTGCCCGCCGCCGTTGGCGGCCCCCGCCGAGGGCTTGGGCAAGGTCAGCTCGGCTCTGGCCACCATCTTCAATGAATGCGGGAGGACGACGGTTTGGCCCGCATCCCACTTCTCCATCGACAGGATAGCCACCGTGGTCCCGTATTTTGCCAACGCCCTGTGGGCGGGTCTGGTTCCTCCCTTTTCTGATTTCTTCAATGCCATGCTTTCCCATTATCAGATCCACATGATGCATCTGGGTCCTGAATCCATCACTCTCCTTTCGGTCTTCGCCTTTGTTTGCGAGGCTATGATGGGCATCCTTCCTTTGGTCGCCTTGCTGCGCCACTTCTTCTCGTTGCGCCTTGTTGACCTACCCAATGTTGGGCGTGTGTGAGCTTCGTTGCCGCGTCTAAGACGGCGGCCTCTGGGATTTACTTCAAGCTTCCTCCGCCCGCGGCTGGGTTCCGCAAGCGGTGGCTGTATGTGGATGCTGGGGTGCCCAGCCCCCTGCTGTCGGAGCCAACTTCGCCTGCTGTCCCCAATTCGGGCTGGGGCCAGGAGACGCTTGAGAGCCCCTGGCTCGTCTTCGTCTGCCACCGCTTCGCGTTCTTGAGGTCGCTTGGCGCGACAGTGCCCAAGGTGGTGAAGGAGATCCTGCTATGCCGCGTTGCTCCTCTCCAGTGCCACTCCCGCCGGATGTGGGCCTTCAGCGGGCGCGATGATCGTATGAGGCTCCAGGAAGAGGACCTAATGCCTGAAGTGCTGAGGACGATGCTCTTGACCCTGACGGGGGACCCCAACCCTGGCAGCATCCATCAGGGAGGGGCCTTGCTGTACCTCTGCCAGAGCGGGGGCGATTTTGTGAGGCAGATGCCTATCTTCGATGAGTGGGGGCCGCGCCCCGCCAGCCTCTAGGGGCCTCGCGAGAACCCAGTGGTGGTGACTGCCCTTCTAGTCGGCCAAGGCGGCTCTTCCTCAAGTGGCGGAGCAGGGAGGCACGTGGCGCCAGAGGCCGAGGGGGCTCCCGGCGGGGCGCCAGCGCCGGGCGATGCTCATGACGAAGCAGTTATCGGGGCCCATGCTGCTGAGGTTGAGGGTGACAAGCAGCTGCCCTCTGCGCCTACGACCGAGGCCACTGAGGCTCCGGCGGCTTCTCTTGGCGAGGCGATTGGCGGCGCACATCAGGCAGGCGCCCCTGACGCGGATCGCCTTGATGCTCCATCTTCGTCGCAGGTTGATCCCTGCGCCCGACTCTTAGGCCACTTCCGCGTGGACTTTGAGGCCCTCCGGAGGAAAAGGGAGGCCCTGGGCGACGATTACCCTTGTCGCCTGCTGAAGCATAGGAAGTACTTCGCCACTGATGAGTAAGCCTTCTCCTTTCCCAGCTCCCGATCCTTCTGTTGCTCTTACTGACCCTTGCTCCGCAGGCCCCTTCCAGCCGAGCTTGGGGAGACGGCTGAGGAGCCATCCCCCTTGGCTTCGCCCCCTCCACCGTCCTCAAGCGCTCCGAGCAGTGGAGCCCTTGTGGTGAGGGCGATCGACGAGGTGAACCATCCCGAGGCGATCGTGGCCCCGCGCACCTCGCGATCCTTCGCGGGCCTTCTCGTGGCATAGCCGGCCTGCCGTGGGCTTCTCGCCTGGTCATGGACTGCGCTTGGCTGAGGCGCTTCTTGCGCTCTTCACCTGGGGATGGGCTGGCCCCAGGCCGGGCTTCTGACGCGGCATGCCCGGCCGTCGTGAGGGTGCCAGCCCCCAGCTCCCAGCCCGGAGGGGGAGTGCTGACTCGCGGCCCCTGGCGCTTTCTTGGGGCAGATGATGGTGCGGAAGACATGCTCGAGCGCGCTCGGTAGCGTCGCGCTCTTCGCCAAGGATTCCTTCAAAGGGCGGCTGACGCGGTAAGCCTGCTTGGAGAGGAGCTTGCCGATGAAGACGCGCGCCTTGAGGCCGAGGGCCTGCGCCTGGCTGCAGAGAGGCTTGAGCTGGAGGGCGCCATCGCCCTTGCGCGCCGTCAGCGCGATTTTGACGACGCAGAGGCCAAGGTGTCGCTGGTGGCCTCTCGGGAGGCCCGTTCTTGGGCCGCTGAGGACGCTCGGGAAGCTGACCGGCGGCGCACGGCGGCGGAGGAGCGGTCTCGGGAGCTCCTAGACTGGTGCCACTCACTAGAGGAGCAGGTGGAGCTGCGCGAGGAAGCCCTCGCGTCGATGAAGGTGGCCTCCGGCGACTCAGCAGAGCTCCAGAAGCATGAGGAGGCGTTGACGCTGGAAGCCGCCGAACGTACCCGTGAGTATGAGCGTCTGGAGACGAGGGAGCGCTTGGTGAGGCAGGTGGAGGATGATGTTGCCGCACAGGAAGCCCGCATCCTAGAGGAGGTCAGACGTCGAGTGGCGATGGCGCATTTGAACCTCGAGCACGAGTTCGAAGAGAAGCTGGGGTTGATCCGGGCCGAAGCTGAAGGCAGTACTGCTGCCTTGAGGGCCAAGCTGGAGGAGGCGACGCGGCGGGCCGACGCTTTTTGGGCCGCTCTTGAGGTGGCGCAAGGTGAGTTAACCGCCTCCCAGGCCGAGGTGCTCCTTCTCCGCCAGCGGGTGGAGGAGGCTGAGGTCGTCGCGGGCCAGAACGCGGACGAGATACGTCAGCGGCAGATCCTGGAGCATGAGCACAGCCCCATGCTCACCACGCTCCGGGAGAGAGCCAACACAGCCTTGGGCAACATCTGCGAGGCGGCTGTTGGCGAGCCGCACGCAGTCAACTATGCTGGCAATCTTCAGTTCTTCACTGACATGGTGACTCAGCTGGAGGCGCGGTCGGTCAGGGATGACAGGTTGGTGGAGGAGAGGAGACGCGCCCTGATTGGGTGCGCCTTTTCTCGCATCTTCAGCCACCTCCGGAACATGGATCCCCACTTTGATTTTGACGCCGCCATCGCCCCAGTCCCCTAGGCTGTCCGAGGCGATCTGGCGCACTGGGTGGAAGACAATGTGGATGCTCTTATCAGGGCCTTCGCTTCAGATAACGACGACGTGATCGTGGCGGCCGACGAGGGCGGCGTGGTGAACGGACCTGCCGCTGCTGGCGGCGACGCGGACAGCGATGGCGAGTTCAGCGACGCCAGCAACGGCTCGGGTGGTGCTCCTGAGAACGCATTAGGGGATTCGTCCGACTAATCGTGCATCGCTCCTACTTCCTTACCCTGCATGAATAGAACTCAGGTTTTGGCCTTATTGCAGTGAGAGAATTTTGGAGGGGGAGCCCCTCATGTAAAACTTGCGTTCATCGTATTAGTAGACGCTACATTGCCCATGCGCCCGCGCCAAGTGGTTGGCCCAAGCGACGCGCTGGTCGGCTAGTTTACCTTTGTCCCATGTCTCGAGTGTTCCCTGATTGGGTTTGTAGGATCTGCAGTAAAACACCCTCCTGAGAGGTCACGTCGGCGGCAGTCTAGGCTGCGCGCAAGCTAGGCCTGACTCGGCTCGTGAGGGGCTCGCGAGGGGAGGCATCTGAGGCGAAGTGGTAACCAAAACGCGAGAAATTGCTTGAATGAGACTAAGCACCCCTTCCCCGAACACACGCAAATCTCAAATTCGAATCCAACTTGAATCCAGCGGGGGAAAGCGACAACCAAGGGAAAATCAACGAAAGCAAACAAAAGGCCGTGTCCAACACCTAGTCTAGTCTTGGACGTCTTCTCACCAGCGCGGAGCTAAGTGCTGCAACTGGGCGTGGGAGGGAGCCCCAGGGCCTGAGGCCGGCACCCCTGAGACTCCGGGGCATGTACAGCCCCACTCATTATTACGTGAGAGTGTCACGGGGCGGCGAGCTTCACAGGCACTGGGCCTTCTTCATAGGTACTGGCCTTGCTTCATATCGCCAAATGAGGGCCCCGCCTTGCGCCACACTCTAGTGCCATCAACGATGACCGGAAACCAGGACGCTGCCGATGGGGTAGAGCGGTCGCCAGCGGTTCCCCCGACGACCATGGGTCCTCCGCCGGGGGCAGGCCCTGAGGCACCTTCCCAGCGGAGGGCCTACCTCGTGAGAACACCTTGCTCCAAACGTCGCGGTGGTGATGTCGGATCCCGGCCCCTCTCCTGCAGCCCCCTGCGCCCTCCTCCCGAGGGGCAGGAGACTGTGGGAGCGGGGCAGCTGCTCGCTGCGGCGACCTACACCTCCTGCGATCCATGGTTAGCGTATGCCTGCTCCTGAAGAATTAGCAGTACCCGATAATCATTGCCCCAGCGTGGCCAGTGGGACCGTCCCGGGGCTCCCGGAAAGGCTCAGCTTCTGGCGCCTCGTCCCCCCAGCTTGGGCTGAGAAGCGAGCCTTGTTCGCTCTCGTGTGGGTGTCCTTGGTCCATCATCAGGGGCACGTATTCCTCCGGCGCCATCATTCCGAATGCCACGCCATAATGCTCCGCATGCCACGCGGTCCTGCCTGACGCACCTACCGTGGGGTGGCAGCTCGGCTGTCCACTTGGGGCCGCGGGTTGCGTCGAGTCCTTCTTCTTCGCGGACCGGGAGCGGGGGCAGCGCCGCCGCCGGTCCGGTGCTGACAGCTTCGTTGGTGGTGGAGTAGCCTTGGAGCCCGCGGGCGCGCGCGGAGCCCCCGCGCGGGCCGCCCTGGGCTTGAGATGGGAGCTGGGTGCAGAAGGGGTGAGCCCCCGAGGCGGCGAAGCCCAGGAGCTCTGCCACTCGCTCCAGCAGCACGTCGCGGCCGACCTCCAGCAACCTGCACTGCAGCAGTTCTCGGGCCACTGCGAGCGCGGCCCTCGAGTTCGCCTGCTCCCTGCGGGTGTACGGCGTCGTGGTCGCGGCGTGATTGGAGGCCCTTGCTACCGACCGCGCCTGCCGCGGTGTGAGAGCTGTCGAAGCCTGTCCGCGTCGCCCGCGGCACGCAGCGCCTTGCGGACCGTGGGCTGTCTGGGGCACGGGGTCGCCCGAGGCGAGCGGCTCTGCGCGGGCGCGAAGTGGTAGCAGGTGGATTCCGGCGCACCCCTACCTGGCGTGCCAAATGTCGTATTTCGGGTTCCGGCAGACCCTTGAGGTTCAAACACTGGGGTGCGCGCAGAGATTTCGCCTCCTACCTACCTACACCCCTTCGCCTCGCTAAGATCTAAACTATGGAAAGAACAACACAAGAGACACAGGGTTTATACTGGTTCGGGCCACCGTTGTGGTGTAATACCCTACTCCAGTGTGTGGTGTGGTGGATTGCCTCTTGGGCTGATGATGATGAACAATACAAGGAAGAACAGCCTCGTGAGGGTCTGTTCTTGGCTGGGGAGATGAACTACTGGGAGGAGTTCAGTCACCCTTCTCTCTCTCTCTCCCTGATCCTTTTATCCTTTGATCCCTCTATCGCCTTCGAACCCCCTTTTGCTCTGTGGGTGGCTGGTCCTATTTATAGAGGCCCTGGTCCTCTTCCCAAATATCGAGCAGGAAGGGAGCCAACAATGGCGGGCTAATTTGAATGGGGATAGCTAGTACTAGCTACCCTGACAAAAGTAGTCTTCGCCTGCACAAAGCTCTGGTGATGACGCCGTCTCGGGCTCCATGATGACCTCCGTCTTGTAGTCCTCATGGTCTTGGTCTTGTTGCACCGAAATGGCAACCTTTGCCTGATGCCTCGGTACTCCGCGGCTGCGCTTGCCCCCTTTGCACCAAAGAGTAAAGGAGGACACTACGCGGGCTGGCACCCGCCTGGCGCCCTCGGTCGTCATGGCTTGCGTCATGGGCACCTCGTGAGGAACCCTGCCTTGATCTCTCCGCCTCCTCGTGAGCCAGCCTGACGAGGCCGTGCCTGAGGAAGCTCCGCGTCGTCCGCCCCATGAGGCTTGGCCCCTCGCGAGGGTCTTGGGTTTGTGTTGGTGAAGATAGGCCGCGCTGGGCCCCCTTTAGAGCCACGCCGCAGGCCGCAGGCAGGCAAGTCTGGGGACCCCCGTTCCCAGAACGCCGACAGTGGCGAATTTGCTTTTTGCGTGCTGATTCAAAATGGGATATTTTTGTTTATTTGCTCAATTGAATATTGTTGCGAATTTGCTTTTTGCGTCCCGATTCAAAATGGGATATTTTTGTTTATTTGTTCAACTGAATATTGTGGAAAATTTGCCTTTTCCATGCCGATTCGAAATGGATATTTTTGTTTCAATTTGGCAATTGCTCCGCACACAGTTCAACTAAATGAGTGTGTGCGATCCACATAGGAAAGCATGCGTTAATTGTAGCGGAACCATCGATGATACACAGCAGATCGCAAACGATTTGTAGCACTACTACATGTGCGTAGGGTCTCCGGAACCGTTTGTGATATCGCGTTATCCCACACGAGAACTCGGAGTAAACCATGCCCAATGTAAAATACAATCCCTGTCGTAATTTTTTCAAGAAACGTGTGGGATCCCAAACGAAAAGCACACGTCACTCTGGTCGCAACCGTTAGTGATACACAAGAAATCACAAATGGTCTGCAGCACTTGTATGTGTGCGAAGGGGCTCCTGAACCATTTTTGATAGAAAATTATCGCAGGCAGTCACTGTTGGGAAATGTGTGCGCTGGAGTCTTGCATAGCAGACGGGTTACGCAGAAAACTCGTGTGCAATGGGGCAAAAATCGCACACAGTTCATATGTTGGCATGTGTGCCTTATATACTGTTTCCCGAATGGTTCATTACGACACACCGTTTGGTTTCACTGCGTCATTAGAAACATTTAATCATCGATCCAACATGTGCGAAAGAATTTAGTGTGTGTTGCATTGCACATGATTACATTTTGGGAGGCCTCTGGATCATTGCTCCATATCCTCGAAGGTTTCTGGGTCGTGTGGGAAGGAACCCCTATCGCCCACACTCACTTCGCAACGGTCCCAAATGTCGTCGCGGAAAGGGGTTAAACACCGTTTGTATAGCACCAGTGGGCTGGAACGAGCAATTGTTTTGCCACTGATTTGATGTCACTCTTAATTTAATATGTAATTATCTCTACTTGTGCAAACAGGGATCTTCTGTGAAGATAATATATATTTTAGTGGAACTGCACAAGAAGATGTTGGAAATATTAAACTAATCGAGGAGTATATAGTAAGCATGGCAACCATAGTAGATAACAACAGATGGTTCCGGAGTAGTGCTTCATTTGCATGCTCTGCACAATAAGCCTCCTGACAAAGGTTGGTACTAGCCCACGGATTTCATCCATATGATTGAGCTTTCCCGTCTCTATTGGTGTTGTGCTACTATTTAGATACTATCATGAGAAAGTGGTATTGTCCTTGAGAAGTGCTTCATCTGTGCTATTTTAATTATTTCCTTTCCTTTTTTTCAAGCAAACAGGGATGCAACATTTAGTCGTTCTTTTGCCTTTGCACAACAGGATCATCCTCTTCATATCAGAAGGAAGTAGTTGAAGAATTGTTACATTACTGCCCACAAGAACAAACTAACTTCAGCTCAGAAGGACTCACGGATCTCCATCTTTGTTGTTGTGATGACCAATACAATGTTGTTTTAGGATTCTTTCCGGTGAGTTCCATTTTTCTAAATGTGTGCTCTGCATGGATCATGTAGGTTGCCTGTTTAAACTATCAATTCATAGTACAGCTTGCTTTATACTAATCACTTTTTTTGTATTTATGCAAACAGGGGTGCTCAACTTGATTTCAATGGGAACTGCACAAAATGTTCTCAAATCATTCATTTCCACCACAAGAAAGGAGGTGCCGATATGTACAAGGCGTTGCAATATGTAAAAGGTGAAATCATACAAGCTAGTGCGAATTTGGTTGATTTTGGTGGAGCTGCACAAAAAGAACAACTGGTTTATTTAGCACGAGGTGCCATGTCAATGGCCGAACTGATGGCAAACCCTGCCCATTCCACAATCGTAGGCATTTGATATTTTGGAATGGGAAAACCTTGTCAAAGTTTACTCATTGATGTACGCAAAACAACATGCATTTGACAGTTTGGAATGGGACAACCTTGTCAAATTTTGATTATTGATGTTAGCAAGAAGACATGCATTTGATACTTTCGAATGGGACGCCCTTTGCTGTCAGTAGCATCAATCGATTTTTATTTATTCTTAGTTGTGAAGTAAATATTGGCTCTGACATGTGAATCGCTGAGATGCATAATCAACGATTGTTTTGAATGTTCTCTATGAATTGCCATGCCTGTGTGTTTGATTGCAATGTACAAGAATACTAAAAAGCTGCTCAAACCTTTTGTGCTCCCTCTGTTCCTTTTTACTTTGCATATTAGATTTCTTTCAAGTCAGTTGATTTTCATTGTGAATGTTGATACTTTTTTCTATAAGATTGGTCAAAGTAGAGATATTTTGACTTCAGACAAAACTTATATGCAGAATAAAAAGGGCCGGAGGGAGTACGCGTGAAACTGCTGCAAACGAGGTGATCGCCCTGGGAATAATGCTAGTATGTATTGTTTTGCATGTTCATCCAATGCCGGTGATGCAAGAATTCGAACTATCGAACTAAATTCATTCATACATGGCCGGATTTCATATAAACATTCTGTATTTCATTACATTTCATTCATTCTTCAACTAAAAAGGGGTGCGCTAGAAGTATAATTAATTAACCGAAGCTACCCACCAGGGTCTGGCTCAGCCAAACAGAAGCTTCAGTGACATAACTACAGTGCAGTTGGGTCGCTGACACATGGGCCCGCCCACATGTCAGTGACCCAACTGCACTGCAGTTAAGTCACTGAAGCAGCGTCCTTCTCCAACACAGCTCTCTGACTCCACATCACAGCCAAGAAGCTAATCCGCCGTCAATGGTCAACCCACCAAGCTTGGCTTCAACTGGAGGGTAGCAGCGGTGTCCTTACATGGACCCGAGCGGTGGCGAACCATAGTGTTCTACTCTTCCTCATTTTCTGTGTGGCGCGACCTCGTTGGCGGCGGGGCGGGGCCTCGACGGAGCCAGCGATGTCCTTTGTCTTGTTGCCAACGGGGCAGCGCCTCGGCGGTGTGGGGGAAATCCTCCCCCTCGTTGCCGGCAGGGCGGGGCTCGGCGGAGCCGGCAATGTCCTCTGCCTCGTTGTTGCCGGGGCGGGGCCTCGGCGGAGCAGGGCCTCACCAAAGCCGGCGAAGTCCTCCGCCTCGATGCCGATGGGGCGGGGCCTCGGTGGAGCCGGTGATGTTCTCTGCCTTGTTGTTGGCGGGGCGGGGCCTAGGCAGAGCAGAGCCTCACCGAAGCCGGCGAAGGTGGGGCGAGGCCTCGGCGGAGCCAGCATTGTCCTCTGTCACGTCGTCGGTCTCGCCAAATAGCGCCTCGCCCACTTCATCGTCCTCTTTGTAGGTGGCAGCAACCTCTGCCACCCGCATGCGGTACCGCCAGCACGCGAGGTGGCTCCCGCAGGCGGAGCGGTGCGACTCGAGCAGCGCCTCCTGCTCCGCCCGCTCCACAGCAATCTGCTTTTCCAGCTGTAGGTGCTCCTGGAGGAGATGGTGGTTGTAGGTGGCGTCGGCCTGCGCCTCCTGGAACTGCTCCTGACGCTTCTGCCTCACCGTGTCCATGTATTGTGCATGGGCCTCGCTGATGGTCATGGTGCAATGCACCGGCGAAGATGGCACGGAGGAGGGGGTTGGCGCCGGATCGTCGACTACCATGTTCTCCATTGGGACATCGTCGTCCTCCGGCTGCCTGCCGGCCATCTAGTCGGCAGCAATGGCTGCCATCTTCTAGTGGTTCGTCGTCCGCCTGTCCCGAAGAGCGCTGGAGCGCGAGGAAGCCATGGTGGCAGTAGTGGTGTGGATAGGAGAAAGGAAACGCAGGCGGATGACTGTGGCTATGGCCGGCGCAACAGTTTATATAGCAATGGTGGGCGACAGAGGGACAGGCGAGTGGCGCCGGAGTAGCCACCTCAACAACCGTGTATCATTAATGTGGGTGGCAGATGGACAGACGGACGGCACTTGTGTTGTTTGAACGTGGACCAATTACCTACACCGGGAAGTGGCGCTGGCGGTGCTAACCATTTCGGGCAGAAAGCGCGCGCGACCAAGGGAGGCGATCTGGGTGGGCCGGGGCCGTCACACTCATGCGTGGCAGCGGTCCGGTCTAGCAGTCGGACATGCTGGCTCGCGAGCGGGCTCGCCGAGCTGAGCGACGACAATCAGACGATGGGCGTGGCTTCCGACCAGGACCCGGCGCCTCCATCCAAGTCGGTTCATGCTGTGTTCACCATAGAGCAGGTGCGGCCACACTTCGACACCCTAATGGCGGAAGAGCTACCAGCGCAGGAGGACCTGTGTTGCAACCTCAGTCTCCTCAAAGAGCACTGGCTCGTGGAAGGACGAATCACCGGCGAACAAGCGAACGACAATGCCACCGCGGACATGTGGCCCTATGATCTTGGCTTCCTGAATGAGCAGCAGGTGTTGTATCAAAGCATCCGTAGGGCCCGCGAGGCCCTCTCCGTCGTCCTTCTAGTTGTTGCGCTCACCGTGGCGCTGCCATCTCATGTTGTCAACGTGGTCAACGAACATGAGGAATCAGGAGATGACTTTAATTGGAGAGGATGGCCCGTCTCGCCCAGGTTATTATTTTATGTCGACCAAATATCTAGCCCAGATATTAATATTTAAATGTGAAAATGGCTAGCCCAGCTATTCTTTATTTGCGGAATACCCAACCCAGGTCAATTTGTTATTCTCCAGGCCGCATTAGACTTGCCAAGAAAATGGGTTTTAAGAAATAATAAATGGTTTGTAACTAAAAAAATTGGCTGTAAATATAAAAAAACGCATCGAACATGTACATTTTTCACTTCTTTTAAACGAAGGTACATTTTTTAATTCCATTACTTGTTGCGCGTACAAAATTTTGTTGGATTTTTACCTAATACAAATTTATTTTGAAATTATGTTTAATCCAACTCTAAATTTCGGGTTAAAAAATATTTCAGACCCATTAAAATGTTGGAAATTTTGTTGAATTATTTTAGCGGTTGGCTGAAATTATTAACAAACTCCTCGCTAGAAAATGGGTTGTGAGTTTAACAAACGGTAAATGGGTTGAGTAAATTCCATTAGAATTAAAAATGGGTTGTACATTATAATAAATCACGAATGGACTATATGTTCTCTGCCACAGATGTGATGGTCACTTGTGGGCCTACTAAGTTTTTCTTTTGACCATGAACAGTAGGTGTACCTCCTACTATGTTTATATTAAAATAAGAAAGTAATAATGTACATGTTAATTACAGTCGATCCCCCTTTGGGGGAGGTATGAGTGGAGTTTAACTAGAAAGAGGATAGTACAAGGGGAATGTAGTGTTTATGTTCTTCCTGAACCCTATAGGTAAGGGGAGAGAAATCAGTTTTAAGTCTGTCCAGCCAGGAGGTTCTTGAAGGATGGATCCCCCTAAGAGGCCAGTAGAAAGAGCTCCATAAAGAGTGGCTGATTCCAATCTTCTTTGGATTTGGAAATGTTTTGCAATCTTGAGTTGCCACGAGGCCAAGAGAGGACAAGGTGGGACCAACAGTCAGAACTGAACTGGCACTCAAAGAAAAGGTATTCCAGTGTCTCTTCAATATGTAATCCACAGAGAATGCAATCACGGACCTTCCCTATGTTGTAGTGTCTTGGTTTAAGCATATTTCGAGGGTTGAGGCGGTCAGAAAAGAGCAACCAGCCAAAAACTTTGATCTTCATGGTCGACTTTGATTTCCAAATCCACCCGAAGGCTTGCTGCACATGTATCTCTCTAAAGAAAAATGTATAGTATTTCTGTGTAGTGAATATACTAGTCCCCCATGTATACGTCCATTGATCAGGGTCATTGGAGATGCCCACATCCATTACTTCAAGTTGTAGCTGCCTCACTTCTGCATGAGCTTGTGGGGAGAGGGGTAGGTGGAACACCTCCCGCAGTGACGTGATGCCCAAGAAATATTTGACAGAGATCTTCATTTATTATGTAGGAGAAAGCACGAGGGTATGACTTAGCTAGAATGTTGTCTCACAACATATCTTTCTAGAATAGGACATTTTGACCATTTCCCACGTTTACCATTGATATTCCTCTATAGGTTGGCATTAGTTTTGCCACGACCCTCCACCAAAATGATCCACATGGGTCAGAAGCATGTGGAATTTGGTCTCTGTAATAAGTCTCCCAGATAAGTTGCACCCAAGGTACATCCCAGCCATTGTAGAACTTGTGTAGATATTTCAGTAGCAAGGCATCTCCTTGTATACGTAAGTTGATCACTCCCAGACCACCACTAGCTTTGGGGCGGCACACCATGTCCCATGAGGATAATGAGTTAATCTTATCGCCCTGTTCAGTTTTCTTGATCCACAAACATTTCCTTCTTATTTTGTCTAGTAACTCAATGATTTTAGTTGGTAGCCTCAAAGTGCAAAGGGCAAAGATGATGAGTGAAGTGATCACTGAGTTCAGAAGTGATAGTTTACCACCATAGGAGGTCATGTTTAGTGTGGCCAAGAGTCTTCTATCGACCGAACAGACCAGTGGCATGAGCTCTTGAACTGTGGGTCTAGTAGTGCCAGGTGGAAGCCCAAGATAAGTAAATGGCATCTTTCCAACGACACAACCAAAAATGTTGGCAAGTTCATCTCGTTTTTCGGTGCCTCGGTTTATGGGTATGAGTGTTGATTTGTGGAAGTTTATTTTTAACCTAATAGAGGAAGCATAGTCAGTCAGAATGTCCTTGACAATCAGTGCCTGTTGTGTACATGCCGGTAAGATCAAAATTGTGTCGTCGGCGTACTGGATCACCAGGTATTCCTTTTGGTTTGGTGAGTGGAATGTTAGTTGTATCAAATCCTGTTGGAAGGCATCATTGATGGCCGCTTGGAGGAGATTGGCCGCAAGCACAAAAATGAGAGGAGATAGGGGGTCACCCTGTCGTACTCCACATTTGCAAAGAAATTGGTGGCCAGGTGTTCCATTAAGTTGGTGGGCCTACTAAGTTGACTCATACGCAAGACTTTGTCAACTTATAGTCAACACACGATTCTATTAGTAGTGGTCGTTGGATGTCCATCTAACGGCCGTGGTGCTTCTTCAATCTCGGATATTCATGCTTCAGCCGCCCAAACCACCGCCGGCGGTACCGCCTGCTACCGCCTCCCGTAGCCGACTGTGCTACCGCGCAGGCCTCACCGGCCCACCCTACTCTCATCACTGTCTAGGCCATTCCTCTACTCACCAACACCTCCTGTTATTCTTTGGCAATGACAGACTCAGACTGCAGCCGAACCAGTGAACCCTCGTACTCCCCTATGAATGCGCATCCACTGCTGTGTCTTCGCCGGCTCCGGGTCATTCCCTTCCTAGGCCTCGCCATCGTCCACCGCGTTGGTTCTCTCGGCATGGCGTGGTCAACTTTGTCAACAAACGACAGCCATCAAAAGAGGCATGAACGTGGAGTGGCTGATAGTAGGGACCCGCATCGCCCATGGCCACATGCGAGCAAGTCCCTCCTTATTATGCGAAAACAAATGCTTTCTCCCTGCGACAGGTTTGAGCCACCAGCTACATCTTCGCATGCAGCGAAGTGTTTCCTTTATTATGTGGAAAAAAGTTACCTCTCCCTGATAGCTGGGACCCACCAGCTTTATTATGATCCATTTCACGAAAATATAGATTGTACCAAAGATGCTAAATTGTTTCCTTTTTATTCCAACTTGAATAAGAAGAAATTAAAAGACCTAGAAAACATGTTCGCATGCAAGGAAGTGCCACCTTATTACGAGCAAAAAAATGGTTCCCCCTGCTAGCTGGGACCTATCAGATTTGGAGGCTGACTTGTGGGCCAACTAAGTTGACGCATACGGGCTTTGTCAACTTAGTCAAAACAATTCTACCTGCACTCATTGTTGGATGTTGAATCAACGGCTGTGCTGCATCTTCAACCTCTGGTCTTCTTGCTCCATCCGCCCAAACCAGGCCCGACGTATCGCCTGCTCTAGCCTCCCGTGGCCGGCTGTGCTGCCACGTAGGCCTCACAGACCGACCATACTTTGACTGGCCAGACCATCTCTCTACTCACCCACACCCCCTGTTATTCTCCGATGATGGTGGACTTATGCTGCAGCCGAACCAGTGAACCCTCGTACTCCCCTCCGTGTGGGCATCCACCCGCCTCGTCTTCTCTAGCTCCTTGTCGTTCCCTTCCTAGGCCTCGTCGTTGTCCACCGCCTTGAAGCTCTCGGTGCCTCATGGTCAACGTGGTCAACGAAAGATAGCCATCGGAAGTGGACTTTAGGCTGTGAGGCTGACAACTGGACCCACCAGCTACATCTTTGAAACCAAGGAAGTGCCTCCTTATTACTCACAAAATAAAAATGATTCCTCCCCCTGATAGCCGGGACCCACCAGCTATATCTTCGCATGCAAGGAAGTGCATCCTTATCCTCCCTGACAGTTGGGATCCACCCGGTCGAAGCCGTAGCATTGTCGCGAACATGTACGTACATACTGGTCGATCGGTCTGTCTGCAGGCTAAAATGATGAACCGTGACCGAGTAAGGAAGGGTATGTGTCGTAGTAGAGGCACGGATGTAGCATGTCAAGTAGTCCCGTCTATATCGTGTACACGTAAGTACAACCAGGGTGCAAGAAAGTAAATATAGCCACGTACGTACATACGGGCGGGGTATCGAATGCCTACTCGCACGTACGTACGGCCAGGGCTCGTGCACATGGACAGGCAGCGGACGGAAGCAACGACGTCGTGTTCATCGGGAGCCAACCGGCTTGGACGGAACAGCCGAAACAAGGTCTGTCGTACCGCGGAACAGAGGAAAACGGGCCTTCTGTTCGACCGTGTACGGTCGAAACGGGGTCCTGTTCATCAGGAAGGGTTTGGCGTACCGCAAAATGGAGGAAACAGACTTGTGTTGGAGTGCCTACGGTCGAAACGGGGTCCTGTTGATCGGGAGGGGTGTGGCGTACCGCATAACGGAGGAAACAGACTTGTGTTGGAGCGCATAAGGTCGAAACGGGGTCCTGTTCATCCACCGTCTAGTGCATCACTCCAACCTCCATGGGCTACTGTTCATCCACCGTCAACCTCCCCGACTACTGTTCATCCATGGCTACTATTCATCCAGCCTCCACCGGCTGCTATTCAAAGAGCCTCCATGGGGTCCTGTTCATCCACCCCCAACCGGCTGGGGTGCAGCGGCCTCCTCGGGGTCCTGTTCATCCAGAGACAACGGCCTACTACCACGGGGTCATGTTCATCCACAGCCAACCAACCGGCTCGACTCACCACGTGTTGACTCGTTCTACGTACCACGCGCATGGTACCAACGGTCACTGTTCATCGAAAGGCAAGCCAACACCTGATGGCTATGTCTTGCATGGGGGCTCTATCAACTTCAATAAGCAGTAGCAATGATCGATCGCTCGGGTTCACTTAGCAGCACCAGCGAAGGAATTGCTCAAGTTCAGTCAGCAGTGAATGAATTGCTCGGGTTCAGTTAACAGCCCAGGGATTGATTGCTCAGGTTCAGAAACATGCGATCGCTCGGGTTCAGTTAGCCAACGCCTCGCACATACGCGCGTACACGAGAGAAAGGCGGACACCTCCGTGCATTGCTCGGCCCCGACCACCCACCATAACTAGGAACTCCCCAATATTTTCCTTGCCCTTGCTTCTACCACGGTTTTTTTGGTCATGGATGGCCCAAATAATGTCATGCAGCTGTGTCTTTGGCCCGCCTAGGACGAAAAGCCAATTTGCTGTCATGATTTTTTGTCATAGAAGTAAGAGTATCACAGGAAACCACGACCACCTATGGGACCAAAGGTCCCTTGCTGGTTCGGCAGGGGGATAGCACATTGCACAAAGAGCAAAGGAGTGTGGGGCAGCCTGGAAGAGATCACACGAGCAATTTTACCCAAGTTCGGGCCGCTGTGAGGCGTAAAACCCTGCTCCTGCTTTGGTGGATTGATGGTGGAAAAGTGGTGGTAGTCGTAGCGCGCTTGCCTGGCAGGGTTGCCTCGGGGCTAAACGGCTACGTGCGTATGGAATATGCGGGGGTGGATTTGCTAATCCAGTGTCCAACCCTTTCTAAGGTTGCCTTGGGCCTATTTTATAGGTTAAGGGGTCACCACAGTGGCAAATCAGTCATTATGCACTGATAAGATAGCAAGCAGTGCTATCATACCTAACTCCGCAGGCTGATAGAGTGACGGCACTCTGGGAACGGGGGAACCGAGACTTGCCTGCCTGTGGCCCATGACGTGGCTCCATCGAGAGCCTAGTGCAGCCCAGCTTCAGCAATGAAAACCCAAGACCCTTGCGAGAGGCCAAGCCTCGCGAGGCGGGCGACACCAAGACCTCCCTGGGGGGTAGCCTCACCAGGTTGGCTCCCGAGCAGCGGAGATATCAATGCAAGGTGCACCTCGCGAGGTTCGTATGACGTGAGCCATGATGACCAAGGCCAGGCGGGAGCCAGCGGGCGTAGTGTACCAGTTTCCTCTTTGGAGCTAAGGAGGAAAGCGCAGATGCGGAGTCCTGAGGGATCAGCTAAAGGTTTCCATTCTGGTGCAACGAGACCAAGACCGCTAGGACGGCAGGACGAAGGTCATCATGGAGCCCACCGTGGCGTCACGACCAGGTGCTTTTGGCAGGCGAAGACTACTTTTGTCGGGATAGCATGTACTAGTTGTCTCCCTTCAAATTTGGTCGTTGTGGGATCCCTTCCCACCTTACATTTGGGAAGAGGACCAAGGCCACTATAAATAGGACCTAGCCACCACAATAGAGAGGAGGGAATCCATTCCACCCTAACCAGCTCACTAGCTCATCAAGCACAAGAACACCTCACCTCCTGAGGCTGTTCGACCATTGTACTAGTTCATCCACAGCCCCTCAAGGCCAATCCACCACAAAGCAGGAGTAGGGTTTTACACCGCAAGGTGGCCCGAACCTGGGTAAACTATTGTGTCTCTTTTCCATTTGGTTCGTCAAGCTAGGCCATGGGATCGTTGAGCGGCAAGACTAGGAAGGACGAGTTCTTCGCATGCACCCCAGTGTTCGAACCTCTCAAGGGTCTGCGGAACCCCTAATCCGACATTTGGCACGCCAAGTAGGGGTGCATAGGAGATCTGCCACTCCATCCGCCACGCTCTACTGTTCGGCTCTCATGGCGGACGCTCCTCCATCGACTGGACCGACACGGGCCCTCGCAGGAGCCGAGGGCCTCCGAGCCTTCATCCCCTCCGGCGGGTGAAGTGGCCGCCCAAGTTCAAGCCAGAGATGTCGCCCCGCTACGATGGCACGGCGGACCCGACAGCCTTCCTTCAGGCGTACGAGCAAGCCGTTTGGGAAGCCAGTGGCGACGACAAGGTCATGGCCAACTAGTTTCCCATGGCCCTCACAGGAACGCCGCGTGCCTGGCTGCTCAGCCTACCAGGATGTTCTGTGGCCTCTTGGGAGGAGCTATGCGACCTATTCGCCGCGTGCTTCGTGGCACTAGCACCCCACGCCGTTGCATCTCTCCTCGGTGGCTCGCAGGCGCCGCCCTCGGACCGCCATGTCAAGCAGTTCTTCTGCCAGGTGGGCGCCACCCACGTGCATCAGGGAGCTCGTCCAGGATGGGCGACACCCAAGGCTAACCTCACCTTTGACTCAATAGATCACCCCGTGACTACCGCGGGTGCCGGCGCTCCCGATGCTATGCACTCCCACCATCTGCAACGTGGCGGTCACCAAGACCCTCGGCGACGACGAGGCTGGCCTCAACGTGCTCTCTGTGGAAGCTTTCGGCCTTCTTCGGAGTCGTCGACAACTCCACCTGCCCCCTAGGGCAGATCCGCCTCCCCGTCACCTTCGGCATCCGCCGCAACTGCCGCACCGAGCTCATCGACTTCGACATCGCCCGCATCAGCCTCCCATACAACGCCATCCTCGGGTACCCAGCCCTGGCCAGATTCATGACGGCAACTCACCCTTCCTACAACCTCATGAAGATGTCGGGGAGCACCGGTGTCCTCACTGTGGCCGGTGACACCAAAGAAGCCCTGACAGCCCTCAACCTCGCCTTCAGGGCCGCAGCGGCAGCGCGCCCGGTCGAGGAAGGGGCCTCAGAGGCCCCAGGAGCTGCGTCAGCAAAGAAGAAGCAGTTGTTCTCTCAAGATTGTGGCGAGTCAAAGCAGGTGCTGGTTGATGAAGACGGGGCATCCGACGCCACCTTCACCATAGGCGCCAACCTTCCTCCAGATCAAGAAAGGGCATTGGTCGACTTCTTGCGTGAGAACAAGGAGGTGTTCGCCTGGGAACCCAAGGATCTGGTTGGAATCCCGAGGGGGATAATCGAGCACCACCTGAGGATGTGCCCCAACATGCGCCCAGTTGTCGGTGTACAAAAGAAGGGGCACGCTTTTGTACCCCTTTACCGGTGCACGGACAGTCGGAGCCGCGCCCACGGCCACACCAAGCAGAGCAGGCAAGGTGAACCGGGGTAAAACCAAAGCCCAAGACAGCGAGAGCAACGCCAAGGCCAAGACCACAAAGAGCAGAGGGACGAAGCAGGTTCCCCCGGCAAGACCCTTGCCGGGGCAGCTCGCCCCACACAAACAGAGCGAGCCACCCTTGAGCCCATTGTCTCCAACATCACGTTGGGCCAGGGCTCGAGAGGCACCTCCATAGTGGCATGCAGATCTTTGTGGAGACAAGGAACACTCAAGATCAGATGAGGATTAGAAGATGACGATCCTCCACAAGATCCTTGCTGAGGAAGGCCACCAAACCCCCGGCGAGGTCCTTGCCAGGGATGATAGCGCGCCACGGCAAGACCCTTGCCGGGCCACCCATAAAGGCCCTCACTGAGGACGCCAGCAGGGCCACTACCAGGCCTACACCAACCAACTCTCCACCTCCGTTCGCATGCAGCTGCCAGCCGAACCAGCTGGGCAGGCACCTGCCTGGCAACATGCAGCTCCCACGCCAACTCAGCAAGCGCCTGCGTGGCAGCATGCAGATCTTCATGAAGGCTTTGCCACCGCGCCACCTCAGCTCCCTGCCTGCCTACATGGCGCCGCATGCGTCACTAGCCAGGGCGCGTGTCGAAGCAAGGAGGAGCGGCGACAGACGGGATGGGCCTCGCCCCCGTCCCCGATAAAGAGAGGGGACACCTGTAATACGAGCGATAAGCTCATAGCACTGTGCGCCTTTCCACCTCATGTGTGCCACTGTGGCAGCCCCTTTCGACTATAAAAGGAGGCCCATGGCATACTGGAGAGGGATTTGGCCTTTTCGAACCACACACTCACCACAGCTAGTTCAAGAGCTCAAGAACTCTCTGAGATACACCCACCAAAGCAGGACTAGGGTTTTACGCATCCTCGTGGCCCGAACTTGGGTAAATGATCCTCGTGCTGGTTACTAATCCTGCTCTTCTTGCAACCCCGTGCCCCGACAACCTTAGTAGGGGTTCTTGTGATCCCATAGGTGTCATTCCACACCGATATCTTTGGCGCGCCAGGTAGGGGGCGCAATTGTGAGAATCTGGTCTAGTAGCTAACCTAGCGTTTCTTCATCGCCATGGCTCCCAAGAAGAAGACGGCCACGGTGATCGGCTCGTCGGGGCCCGAAAGGCCCGTACCACTGCAGGAGAGCAGCGACCCGGTCACGGACCAGACCCGGGCCGCGGTCCATGAGCACCAGCGTCACCCTGGCAGTGAGAGCCTGGCGAGCGGCGTTGTTCGCACGCCCGACGACCGGCCACACTTCGCCAGATCCAAAGACGGAGCTGGGCCCCTGCAGGCGGCGCGGGGCCCTCCAGGGGTGTCGTTGTGCCACCTCCGGGCGGTGCAGTGACCTCCAAGACACCCACGCCGGCGACCACTGCGCGCTCTTCCCATGGTGTGCGCGACGAACAGCTTCACCATGCCGGCGGCCCTGGGCACCGCCGTGGGAAGAGCCCTGTGCGTCGTTCGTAGGATGAAGGAGTTCAGCATGCCCGCCGAAGTGCTGGAGAAAATGGCGCGCAGCCGCTGGGTCGTGGTGGAACTCCTTCTAACATGATTAGAAGTCGAAGCACGCCACGGTCCACGCAGCTAGCGCCGCCACCCAAGCCAACGGAAGCTTTGGCGTGCGCGCAGCTGCTCCTCGACTTCCCTCCTACCGCAGAGAAGCTCAACGAGTGGAGGGCCACCATCCAGAGCCTCGTCGCCGTCTCCAACAAAGATGATCCGCGACCAGCGGGGCCCTCGGGGCGGCGCTCCACCGAGCCACCACATGCTGGCGCTGGGAGGACCGGGGGAGATGCGGCCACGGTGCACTCTTCTCCTCCTCGCCAGCCGCCGTGGGTGTCTGCCTGTCGTGACGACGCTTGTGATAACATCTCTATAGCGTCGTCCGACCCATGGACCCACCATGACCAGTGCCAAGTTCTTCGAGAACGAGCTCACGAAGATGCTCGGACCACTATTGAGCAACGGCGTGATACACGCCACCAGTCGGACAAGCGGGCGGGGCCTGCTATGGACCACCCAGCACCGGGGGGCTCCGGCGGCCTACCTTACGAGGTGGGCTGCCCGACCTTTACCCGTGAGCTGTGTCAGTTCCAGTGGCCGTCCCACCGCATGTTCAAGCTCGACCTCGGCGAGAAGTACACTGGCAAGACCCATCCGTCCGAGTTCCTCAGCATCTACACCATCGCGATGCAGGCGGCCGGAGCCCGCGACGACAAGGTGCTTGCCAATTATTTCCCGCTCGCGCTGAAGCCCAATGTTATGTCTTGGTTGATGCACTTGCCGGCGGATTCCATTTCTTCTTGGTCAGATCTGTGCCATGAGTTCGTTGGCGCCTTCACAGGAGGCCATCAAGCTCATGGCCAGGCCAGTGATCTGCATATCATTTCCCAGAAGGAAGGGTAAACCCTGCACAAGTACATCGAGAGATTCAGCCGGGTGCAGTACAACATCCCCGACGTTCATCCCGCTGTTATGATCAGCGCGTTCCATCAGAACATGCGCAACCGCAAGATGCGCGAAGAGCTGGCGATGACCAAGGTTAAGGATGTGGCCGAGCTCTACATTCTGGCTGACAGATGCGCCCGGGTTGAGGAGGGAAGGAAGTACCTCGGTGAAGACGCTGGTGCGGAAACCGACTCTACCGATGAAGACGCCGTTGCCCCGACGAAGAAGGGTCGGCATCGCAACAGGATACACAAAGGCAAGGCTGTGCTTGCCGTTGAAGGATCTGACAACACCGGCGCTGCCAAGAAGGTCAAGGCAGACGACCCCGGCAAGGAGATTGTCGGGTGCACCGCCTGCCGGGCCTTGGCGGCTACCGACAAGCCAGGAAGCTCCGGCAAGCAATACTGCAAGATCCACCGCACCAAGGGCCACGATCTCCAGAACTGCCGACAAGTCGAGCTGCTTGCTGAGAAGCAAAAAGCTGAGTACGAGAGGCGGGACAAGGAGAAGGACTGGGATGGTGTCGAGGGATCCGGCAAGAAGCATGGCGGCCGAGGAGGCCGCCGCGGCAAGGACAACCAGCAAGAGAGGCCCGCCCGGGGCCGTGACAAGAAACAAGAAGACGATGATCACGACGAGGACGACGAGTCCGGTGAGCAAGAGTTCCAGAAGGCTAAGGAGGCCATGTGCATCGATGGCGGCGCCTTGCTGCATACTTCTCACCGCCAGCTCAAGCAGTGGGCGCGTGAGATTACAGCAGCGGAGCCGTCGTCCGACGCTCAAAAGTTGCTGAAGTGGTCCAGCATGCCCCTCATCTTTGACGACCAAGACCACCATGACCGCACAACCGCGGTCGGGTGTTTGCCATTGTTGGTCTCACCAATGATACGCAACCTCAAGGTGAACAAGATGTTGGTTGACGATGGGGCCGGCCTGAACTTGATCTCGCCTGTCGTGGTCAAAAGATTGCAAATCCCTGATGGAGACCTCGAGGAAACGGGCACGTTTCAAGGGGTCAATCCAGGGAGGAGCCAGCCGAAGGGGGAGGTCACACTGCCCGTGACCTTTGGAGGGGAGTTGAACTACAGGACGAAAATGATCATCTTCGACGTGGCCGAGATCCCCTTGCCCTACAACGGGATCCTTGGCTGCCCGACACTAGCCAAGTTCATGGCGGCATCACACTACGCCTACAATATGCTAAAGATTCCTGGGCCGTTGGCCATCATCTCCGTCCCCTCCGACAAGAAGGACGCGCTGATTTGCGCCGACCAACTCTACCGGGAAGCTATTGCAGCAACTGCCATCAAGGCACCTACTCCTGCCGGAGAAGGCCCAGGAGGGAAGAAGAAGCCCGACAAGACCTCTCACACCCACTCCGGCAAGCGCACCTCCTCAGAGCGTTGTGCTACCGTCGAGGACGTGCCAGAGAGCTCTACCGGCAAGAACAAGAAATCCAGAGCTGAGCCGCCGCAGACCAAGAAGGTGTCCGTCAGGGAGGATGGCACGGGAGGGGCCTTCACCATAGGCTCCACCCTCGACAACAAATAGGAAGGCGCGCTCGTCACCTTCCTGCGGGCGAATGTCGACGTGTTTGCGTGGCAAGCATCTGACGTCCCCGGTATTCCCAGGGAGGTGATTGAGCACCACCTAGTTGTCTGTCCTCATGCGCGGCCCGTCAAGCAGAAGGTCAGAAAGCAGGCTCTGGAGAGACAGGAGTTCATCACAGAGGAGATCAAGAAGTTGGAAGTGGCAGGTTTGGTGAGAGTGCTCCACCCGATGTGGTTGGCCAATCCGGTAGTGGTGCGCAAGGCAAATGGGAAGTGGAGGCTGTGTATTGACTACATAGATATCAATAAGGCTTGTCCTAAGGACCCCTTCCCATTGTCGTGCATCGACCAGATTGTCGACTCCATGGCCGGGTGTGATCTGTTGTCATTCCTCGATGCCTACTCGGGCTACCACCAAATCCTCATGACAAGAGAAGATGAAGAGAAGACAACATTCATCAGCCCATGTGGTACGTATTGCTTTTTGCGGATGCCTTTCGGGTTGAAGAGTGATGGCTCGACGTTTGCAAGAGCAGTCCAAATTGGTTTTGAACCCCAGCTCCAAAGAAATATGGAAGCATACATGGATGACATAGTGGTCAAGACCAAAGACGGGGCAACTCTTGTGCAAGATCTGGAAGAGACATTTGCAAACCTGCGCAAGATCAACCTCAAGCTGAACCCTGAGAAGTGTGTCTTCGGTGTTCCGTCCGGCAAGCTTCTCGGGTTCTTTGTCTCGCAACGCAGGATCGAGGAAAACCCAGACAAAATCAAGGCTATTGAGCAGATTGAGGCACCCAAGCGGATCAAGGATGTGTGTCGGCTCACCGGCTGCGTTGCCGCCATGAGCCGATTCATCTCCAAGTCCGCCGAGCGCGCCCTTCCTTTCTTCAAAATCTTGAAGAAGGCAGGTCCAATGGAGTGGATCCCAGAAGCAGAGGCAGCATTGCAGGATCTAAAGAAATACCTTTCCTCCACGCCAATACTTGTTGCGCCTAAACCACAAGAGTCGTTGCTGCTGTATTTGGAGGCGACGAATCAAGTGGTCAGCGCCGCATTGGTGGCACAAAGGGAGGTCAATGAGGAGGCAGTGACAGCGATAGAACGAGCAGATGGCAAGCCAAAGATTCCCTCGGTAGGGCCTGGTGCCAGCAAGGCGAGGCCCACGGCAGAGTCTGATGCCACCAAGGCAGTGCCCGTGCAGTCGAGTGAGGTGGTGCAGACGAAGAAGATGATGGAGTACCCAGTTTACTTTGTCATCTCCCTCTTCAGGGAGCTAGATCGAGGTACTCCGGTGTGCAGAAATTGCTCTTCGGCCTCCTTATGGCCTCGAGGAAGCTCCGTCATTACTTCCAAACCCACGAGATCACTGTCGTCACCCGCCTCCCGTTGCAACGGATACTGCATAACCCAGATGCAACCGGAAGGATTGTGGAATGGGCCTTGGAGTTATCAAGTTTCTATTTGAAGTTTGAAAGTACCTCAACAATCCAGAGTAGAGTTTTGGCGGAGTTCATTGCAGAATGGACCTCAACGCCTGACGAAGAAGTCCAGGAGACCACTCTACCTGGCAAGGAAGCAGACCGCGACTGGATCATGTACTTTGATGGGGCTTTCTCGCTGCAAGGCGCCGGTGCCGGTGTGCTTCTCGTCGCACCCACCAGAGAACACCTCATGTACGTGATCCAGGTAAACTTCCCCAGGGAGATGTCCACCAACAACACTGCTGAGTACGAGGGATTGCTCGCCGGTCTCAGGATCGCGGCTGACCTCAGGGTTAAGAAGCTCATCGTCAGCGGTGACTCGTAGCTTGTTGTTAGGTAGGTCAACAAGGATTACCAGAGCCCATTGATGGAGGCCTACGTAGATGAGGTGAGAAAGCTGGAGGAGCGCTTTGATAGCATCCAAGCGGAGCACGTCCCCCGAGCGGAGAACGACATCGCCGATTACCTATCAAAGCGTGTTGCATTCAAGCTACCTGTGGAGCCGGGTACCTTTTTACTCCGTTTAACTCAGCCATCCATCGAACCATCAATAGAGCAAAACAAGTGGAGGAAATCAGGTCCCTACAAGTACCTTCCCGCCGAGCCCCCTGGGACGACCGGCAAAGATGTTGCCGTGCACACTGAGCCTGCCCAAGAGCAACTGGCTCCGGCAGGGCGTTAAGCCCTGACCATAGAGACAGCCGCTCCCATGGCGGAAGAGATGCCTTTGGTCCTTGCCGTTGAGCCCCAGGCTCCGGCATGGGTGCAGCATACCGTCCAATTCCTCCAAACAGGGGAGCTTCCTGAGGAGCAGGAAGAAGCGGAGAAAGTAGCCCGTCGGTCCGCCGTGTACCAGTTCGTTGATGATGTCCTGTACAGGAGAAGGCCGAACGGTGTGAAATTGAAGTGCATCCCCCAGGAGGAAGGACTGGAGCTGTTGGCAGAGATACATGGAGGCAAATGTGGCTCCCACATAGGGTCAAGGTCCCTTGCCGGCAAGGCGTTCCAGCAAGGTTTCTTCTGGCCCACCGCCCTCCAAGATGCGACGGCACTAGTAACCAAGTGTGAAGCGTGTCAGTTCCATTTAAAGAAGCTTCATCAACCAGATCAAGCCCTTCAAAAAATCCCTCTCTCCTGGACATTCTCGGTCTGGGTGCTCGATATACTGGGCCCTTTCCCCCGCACTGTCGGGGGCTTTGAGTACTTGCACATTGCAATCGACAAGTTCACAAAGTGGCCGGAAGTGGAAGAGTGAGAAAGGTGACTGCTCAATCAGCCGTCAAGTTCTTCAAGGGACTGGACTGCCGTTTTGGTGTGCGAAATAGAGTCATCACCGACAACGGCATGTAGTTCACAAGCCACACCTTCATGCAATACGTTCAAGACCTCGGTAGCAAGGTTTGTTTTGCTTCTGTGGCACACCCAAGGAGAAAAGGCCAAGCAGAGAGGGCAAATGATGAAGTGTTGCGAGGCCTGAGAACGAAGACCTTTGACAAGTTGCACAAGAGTGGAAGGCGCTGGATTGATGAGTTGCCGACGGTTCTTTGGTCGACCAGGACCACGCCAAATCAAGCCACCGGACAGACACCCGTTGCCCTAGTATATGGGGTGGAGGCAGTTCTCCCCATGGAACTCATATACGGGTCACCTCGAGTGATCGCTTATGATGAGCTTGAGCAAGAGCAGTTGCGGCAAGATGACGCAATGCTCCTTGAGGAAGATCATCTTCGGGCGGCTGTGAGAGCAGCACGCTACCAGCAAGCCCTGCGCCGCTACCATAGCCGCAAGGTTCATGCCCGAAGCTTTGAGGAAGGCGACCTTGTTCTTTGACGCGTCCAGTCGGCCAAGAATTCCAACAAGTTGACGCCAAAATGGGAAGGCCCTTATCGGGTAATACGAGTCACCAGGCTCGCCGCAGTCCGCCTGGAGAATGAAGACGCTGTCCCAGTGAGCAACTCCTGGAACATCGAGCATCTTCGCAAGTTTTACCCATAAGGCGCGGATTGCTGTGCCTCCCGGCAAGCCACCTTTTGTACAAGCTTTGCCGGCAAGGCATATAACCCTTTGTACAAAGCCAGACGCAGACCCTAAGCATAAATAAATGAAGCGCTGGCGCCTAAGTTATAGCATGCATGCTAGGTCGAGTCTCTTCCTTGGTTAGGGTTGATAGTGCTTAGCAGCGACTAACCCCTAGCCTAGAGGTCGAGTGCGCATCTATCTGTTTCTTTTCTGTCCTCCTTTGGTTCGCAGGGCACATGAGCATTTTTGCTGAGCTACTTGGAAGAAAGGAAATGGACCTGCGTCCCGACCCCGGCATACCAGAGTTGTCGGGGTCTGCAAGCACAAGGATCCAACCGCGGCAAGACAAGGTTGCCGGGGGCTGCAGATCCAGATAAGTCTTACATCCTCTATCATGCATTTTGGAACGGAACTAGGATATGTGAAACCTCATTTTATTTCTAGGCCATCGTGCTCCCCTTTTCTATACCCAAGGATTATCTCCTGGGCCCGGATTTGGTTGTAGTCACGGTGGCAAGGGAGTAGAACGATGAGCCTAAGCCCGCTTCATCCCTGCCTCCACCAAGGGCGTGAGAATGGCCGAGCGAAGTGGGGGGACGGCAAGACCTGTTGCTGGGTGAAAACGTTTATCTTAAATTGTAACAAGGATTCGCTCCTTGTCGCGGGGTCTACCCATGAACGAAAAACCCGGCAAACATCCCTTTTTCATTAAAAGCATCCCACACAGGTACAGTCCGTACGGAATGAAAAACATGAACACGGGGGATTACAAGCTTTAAATTTAACAAGGCCCGAAGGCTTACAGATTAAAAAAGAGATAAGATGCCTGTGATCCCTTTCTTGTCCCTCTCCTCAGGAGGCAGGTCAAGGAGGCAAAATGGCAAAAGGGGCGCCTAGGCGAGCTATGAGCAGCAGAAACCACCAAGAGAACACCTCGGTGGCCGCCCACGGGTGGGCCGGTGATGACGGTGCCGAGAAAGGAGCTGGAAGACGAGGCGGCAGGACCGGCAATACGCGATGAAGGAGTCGGTGCCCGCGTACTCCGAGTTCATGGCCTTGCCGCCCACCCTCTTCCTCTTCTGCAGCCTCCCAACGCCAGCCGCCCAAGGAGACGGCCCCGAGAAGTTCAAGGAGCTGGCCACGCCCCCGGCAAAACTCTGCCGGAGGAGCGGCCAGGTGCAGATGCTGCTGTTGCCGCACCCGCCCAGGCGCGGGGCGTCCGACGCCTAGTCGGACTCATCCCTGTCATCTGCCCTGCTGTCCTCCTCACCACTTCCACTCGAGGAAGGGCTTCCATTGTCGGAATCTCCGTCGGAGGAGCTCTCCACGCAGCACTTCAGGCGAGTCCCGAAGTCTTCGAAGACCTTGATGGAGAGCAGGCCATCCTCCATTAATTTGAAGTAGAGGACGAGCCCCACCGTCAGGCCATGGATGCGAGCAAACATCTTCCATCCACGACGGAGGTACATGACCCGAGGAGCCGGGAAGTTGATGTCGGCCCGCGTGCCCCCATTCCCACAGCCCCTCATGTGCAATCTGAGGGATTGGGGCGGGTCGCGCTCCATCTCCCGAGCAAACAGGGCGGTAAGACAAAGACGGCGAAGCGGAGGCCGGTGCAGCCTGACGAAGAACTCGTGGGGCTGGTCTCCAACATGGCCTTCCATCGGAAAAGGCATCATTGGCGGGGGCGAAGCCGGCGTGCCGCCCTGTCCTCCTCTTCCCCGAGCACTACGACCTATGCCTCGGCCTCGCCCACGGCCTCGCCGCCTCCCCCTTCCCCTCGCCGCCGGTTCCACCACCGTGGGCTCAGGAGGGGGAGGGACGTGCTGTCGAGCAGCGACCCTCGCCGCCACCAACAAAGGACCAGGATTCGTTTCCTCCATGGCAAGTGAAAGGAAGAAGCGGAAGCAGGAGTAGATAGATGACAGAAGAGTGCGGGATGCCATTCCCCCCATTTCCCCCTCCTTAAAAAGGGGCAGGGTCGGGGCTCGGCCGCCTCGCTGGGCCAATCTAGCCACCAGAGGCGCGGGGAATCAAGACTGACCCGCTGCCCCAACCAGCGATGGCCCAGTTTCCCGTCTCCACCGCTTGCCACCCCAAGCCCATGGAGGACGCGTGGCAAACATGCAGAATCAAGGGCATGGGTGAAGCGACCTCTCCCCACCCCATGATCGTGGGGTGTGGATGCCTTGAAGACCACAACCCGGCCCCGTGCAGTAAATAAGTCGTGCCTCCATGCCTCCCTCCTTTTCATGGGGAAGGCGCGAGCTGCCAATTTACTGCAATGTGACGCATGCGTGCAGGAACCGCCCCACACATGACGCCCACGTCACGCGCGCCCCTCCACGCCACGCCGCGCCGCGCGCGGGTCGTGGGAAGCGCAGCGTGCGAAAAGTTTTACCGCGGTAAAAACCGCCCCTTGCTCACACACCAGTTTGGGCCTGGCCCAACAACGTGTCGCGCTTATGTATGGCCCAGGCCCGGGGGCTCCTGTCGGTGTACAAAAGAAGGGGTGTGATTTTGTACCCCTTTACCAGTGCACGGACAGTCGGAGCCGCGCCCGCGGCAACACCAAGCAGAGCAGGGGAGGTGAACTGAGGTAAAACTGAAGCCCAAGATAGCTAGAGCAACGCCAAGGCCAAGACCACAAAGAGCAGAGAGACGGAGAAGGTTCCCCCGGCAAGACCCTTGTCGGGGCAGCTCGCCCCACACCAACAGAGCAAGCCACCCTTGAGCCCACAGTCTCCAACATCACGTTGGGCCATGGCTCGGGTGGCACCTCCATAGTGGCATGCAGATCTTTGTGGAGACAAGGAACACTCAAGATCAGATAAGTATTAGAAGACGATGATCCTCGGCAAGATCCATGCCGAGGAAGGCCACCAGACCCCCGGCAAGGTCCTTGCCGGGGACGACAGCGCACCACAGCAAGACCCTTGTCGGGCCACCCGGCAAGGCCGTCACCGAGGACGCCAGCAGGGCCACTACCAAGCCCGCGCCAACCAAGTCTCCACCGCCGTTCGCATGCAGCTGCCAGCCCAACCAGCTGGGCAGGCACCTATGTGGCAACATGCACCTCCCAGGCCAACTCAGCAAGCGCCTGCATGGCAGCATGCCGATCTTCGTGAAGGCTTTGCCACCGCGCCACCTCAGCTGCCTGCCTGCCTACGTGGCGCCGCATGCGTCACTAGCTAGGGCGCGTATCGAAGCAAGGAGGAGTGGCGATGGACGGGACGGGCCTTGCCCCCATCCCCGATAAAGTTAGAGGACACCTAAGCTACGTATTAAATGTGTCTTCTCCTGTAATACGAGTGATAAGCTCATAGCACCGTGCGCCTTTCCACCTCTTTTGTGCCATTGTGGCAGCCCCTTTCGACTATAAATGGAGGCCCATGGCATACTGGAGAGGGATTCTGCCTTTTCGAACCACACACTCACCACTGCTGGTTCGAGAGATCAAGAACTCTCTGAGATACACCCACCAAAGCAGGACTAGGGTTTTATGCATCCTCGCGGCCCGAACCTTGGTAAACGATCCTCGTGCTGGTTACTAATCATGCTCTTCTCGCAACCCCACGCCCTGGCAACCATAGTAGGGGTTCTTGTGATCCCATAGGTGTCGTTCCACACCGACACCAGTGAAGCAGAAGGCACGGCGGCAATCCATGTGATAGAGGCTAAGGTGTCCCGATGTTTCGATGAGATGGTGGCTATCGTTTTCTGTGGGAGTCGACCTTGACGATCCGACTACGAACGTGCGAGACGTCGCGCCTTAGCAATCGCTAAACCAACTTCCGAGGGTTACTGACCACGCCAGAGCACGATCAACCTGACCACGAGGGTCTGTTTCCTGCGAGCAAACGAAGAACAAGCAAGAAACTGAGATTGCAATCGGGATATTGCGAATATAAGATGAAAGCTTTATTGATCAAGGTGGGGTTCTGTGACGTCTTGGTCTGGTCGTTGGACACAAACGAAGTACGCGAAGTTGCAGCTATGGCGAACTTTTAATCTAAACAAAACCCAAAGTCTAAACGACGCCCTAAGGGTTGTATATATGGAGGAAGAGGGGGGAATTTCGTGGCCCTTGAGGGTGGGGTCCAAAACCAACCCTAACTCTTGTTTCCCCACACATACGGACTCTAAAAATAGCCTATACTTAAGTATTTCGAAATTACATGGGCCTGGCCCATTAATAAGGTGACGCAGCACCTAGAATAGCCTATGGACGAATATTATGAAGTGGCATCTTGTATATTTCGTCCAAGGCTTCATGCACTCCTTATGGCGGCTTCAAAGTCCTGAAATCATCACTTGTAACTCCGTTCTTGATCCCCTTGCGCATGCCATCAACTCCATGCGTGTTCTTGCTCCAATGTTCATCCTTCTCCAAGCTAGGCCCTTCATTTGTAAGCAAAACAAATGTATCCAATTTAGGCAGCATCATAATCTTATGAACATTAGAATCATTACTAAGAAACGAAAGTACCTGGTAATTTAATGGCGTGCGTGAGCTCTAGTAATTGGTCCAGTATATGTAACAGTAGGGGCTGTGGGTGTAACAATGGTATTGATGTCCTCATCACCATGGAGAAGCAGTCTTTCATCGTCCAGGAAACCCACAAACTACAAGAAGCTGGTGTCATTCGGGAGGTGCAGTACCCGGAATGGTTGGCCAACCCGGTCATCGTCCCCAAGAAAGGAGGGAAGGAACGCATGTGCGTCCACTTCACCAACCTCAATAAGGCTTGCCCTCAAGACCCCTTTCCGCTCCCGTGCATCGATCAGATCATCGACTCCACCGCCGAGTGTGACTTGTTGTGCTTCCTGTATGCCTTCTCGGGTTATCATCAAATCAAGATGGCGGTACAAGATGTTGAGAAGACGGCCTTCCTGACCCCATGCGGGTGTACTGCTATACCTGCATGCCATTTGGCTTGCGCAACGCCGGGGCAACCTTCCAGCGGCTAATGCACATTGCCCTTGGCTAGCAGCTCGGGAGGAACGCCGAGGCATATGTCGATGACATAGTACTGAAGTCTTGGGAGGCAAGGACCCTTGTCAAGGACCTAGAGGAAACATTTGCCAGTCTGCGCACGGTGGATCTATGGCTTAACCTAGAGAAATGCGTGTTTGGCATCCCCTCTGACAAGCTGCTAGGTTTTCTGGTGTCACACAGGGGAATCGAGGCAAACCGAGAGACGGTCAAGGCCATAGAAGAGATGAGCCTGCCATTGACTCTCAAGGAGATGCAAAAACTGGCGAGCTGTGTAACCTCGCCGGGGCGCTTCATCTCCAAGCTAGGGGAGCGTGCCCTCCCGTTCTTCAAGCTAATGAAAAGGAAGGGCCTGTTCGAGTGGACTACAGAGGCTGACGCGGCATTTCAACACCTCAAGAAATACCTCACCAGCCCGCAAGTGATGGTAGCACCACGTCCTCTGGAGCCCCTGCTGTTATACCTGGCCGCCATGCCTCACTTAGCCAGCACCACACTGGTGGTTGTTCGAGAAGGGTGCAAGTACGGGGGCCCGCCAAGCGACACCGCGCGCCCGCCAAGAGCACGTGACTCCAGAACAACACCGCTAAAGCCTCGACAGCATCAATGGATGACTAGGCCCCGCAGGACGACGCTACTGAGGCCGCAGCTGCCCCAACAAGCGACCAAGCTCCTGAGGCCCCCCAGCCTCAGGAGGTGCAAGACTCCACCAACACTTACGCCCTCGTCGAGCACCTGGTGTACTTCGTCAGCACGGTACTACGTGACACACGGGCGCACTACCCCATGTCGCAGAAGCTCTTGCTCGCACTCCTCGTCACCTCTCGCAAGCTACAACACTACTTCCAAGGCCACCCCATCAAGGTTGTCTCAGCTTACCCCCTGGACAGAGTGCTCCGGAGCCCCAATGCTATGGGGAGAGACGCCCGGTGGAACATCGAGCTGCAAGCGTTCCAGTTGGAGTTCAGCACCACCAAAGTCATCAAGGGTGTCGCGCTCGCTGACTTCATGGTGGAATCGACCGACGCTCCAGGCCCCGAAGCAGGCGAGGACTACACACTCTCACCTGGAAGCGAGGCGCCAGACGACTGGGTCATGTACTTCGACAGCGCCTTCACACATCAGGGCGCGGGGGCTGGAGCCGTGCTCATCTCACCCACCCAGGACAAGCTCTGCTACGCCGTGCAGCTCTGCTTTCAGCAGGGCAAGAAGGACTCCAACAACATCATGGAGTACGAATGCTTGATCACCAGTCTCAGGGCTGCGGCGGCCTTTGGACTGAAGCGCCTGACCATCAAGAGCGACTCTCTGCTCCTCATCAATTTCTCCAACAAAGTATACGAGCCAGAGGACAAGCACATGGAGGCATACCTTGCGGAGGTACGCAAAATTGAAAAACAATTCTTGGGTCTTGAACTACAGTATATGTCGCGTGGCACAAAACCAGGAAGCAGACGACATCGCCAAGAGGGCGTCCCGGCGCCTGCCTTAAGAGCCCGACGTCTTTAAGGAGTAGTTCTTCAAGCCGTCTGCGACCCCGCTCGCAGCAGCCCCAGCGCCGCCTCGCGAGGACCTCCCTCAGGCCCATCCATCGGGTGCCCCAGCTCGTGGCCCGACCTCAGGAGCCCGCCTCCTTCTTACACTGGAACCTCGGGAGGGATGTTGGACCGAAGAGTTCAAGGCGTATCTGCTTCAGGGGACCCTGCCGGAGAAGGAGGAGGACACGGAGCGTGTGGCTCGACAGGCCACTGCCTACTGCATCCGGGACGGTGAGCTCTATGGGAAACGATGAAATGATGTTTCTCTACGATGCATCTCCAGGGAGCAGGGACAGGAGCTACTGGCCGACATACACGGCGGGGACTACGGGCATCACTCGTCATTACCCACCCTCATGGGCAAGGCATTCCGTAGCGGGTTCTATTGGCCCACAACGCTCAATGATGCCACCGAGCTGGTGAGATTTTGTGAAGCGTACCAATTCCACGCCAAGCAGATCCACCAGCCTGCTCAGGGCCTCCAGACCATTCCGCTCACATGGCCGTTCGCGGTCTGGGGGCTGGACATCTTGGGACCATTCCCACGAGCGCCCGGGGATTACCGCTACCTCTACGTCTCCATCAACAAGTTCACCAAGTGGGCGGAGGTGGCAGCCGTCCGCACCATCCCGTCGGCTTGGCAGTCAAGTTCATCAAGGGCCTCGTGAGCCGCTTTGGGGTCCCTAATCGTATCATCACTTACAACGGCTCATAGTTCACTAGCAACCTCTTCCAAACATATTGTTCTAACCTTGGAACGCAGATATGCTACGCCTCAGTGGCACACCCCAGGAGCAACGGCCAAGCTAAGTGTGCCAACACGGAGGTCCTAAGAGGCCTCAAGCCAAGAACCTTCAAGAAGAAGCTCAAGGCATGCTGCAGGGGCTGGCTCGACGAGCTCGAGTCCGTGTTGTGGTCCATCCGTAACACTGCCACCAAGCCGATGGGCGAGACTCCATTCTTCCTCGTCTACGGAGCCGAAGCGGTTCTCCCTCACGAGGTCAAGCATCGCTTCGCGTGGGTCTTTCCATTTGACGAGGCACGCCAGCACGCCATTCGGGGGATGGACCTGGTGCTAGGGGGAACATCGCCGTTAAGCCTCGCTCTGGGTGGCAAGGTACCAGCATGCGCTGTAGCGGTACCACGGCCGCAACGTCCACTCTAGGACGCTCGAGGTGGTGATCTCATCCTGAGGCAGGTGCTCTCCAGGGAGGGGCTGCATAAGCTCTCACCCATGCGGGAGGGCCCGTTTAGGATTGCCCGCGTCTCCAGGCCTGGAGACGCAGGACAGGATCCCCATCCAAACCTCCTGCAACATCCAGCACCTTCGAAAGTTCTACCCATGAAGCAAGGCCCAGTGCCTGTGAAGGTCTCCGCTCGTGACACTCTCACGTAATAATGAGTGGGGCTGTACATGCTTCGGAGTCTCCGGAGAGCCGCCCTCGGGCCTTGGGGGCTCCCTCCCATGTCCTAGTGGCATCACTTAGCTCCACACTGGTGAGAAGACTAGTCTAGGTGCCGGACATGGATGTTCATTTGCTTGCTTTCTGTAGTTGGTTTGCCCCCTTTCTTTTAATTGAATTTGGAGTTCTCGCATTTTGATTGCCAAATTGGATTTCCCCTTCGTCTCCCCTCTTGCCCTTCGGTCTTGGGCTAGGAGGAGCGGCAGTTGCCCATCGCTCTTCCTCGCACGTCTCGCGCGCGGGGGCTGGGTGGGTGTGTGCGTGCGCGTCGGGCCCGCCCTGCACTGCAAACACTATCGACATCCTGGGAACGGGGGTCCCCAGACTTGCCTGCCCGCGGCCCACGGCGTGGCTCCACCAGCGGGCCTATACGGCCCATCTTCACCAGCAAACACTCAAGACCCCCGCGAGGGACCAAGCCTCGCGAGGTGGATGACACAAGACCTCCTCGGGGGCGGCCTCACTAGGCTAGCTCGTGAGGGGCGGAGATATCAAGGCAAGGGGCACCTTGCGAGGTTTCTGTGACGCAAGCCGTGACGACCAAGGCCAGGCGGGCACCAAGCGGGCACTAGCACACACAGTGTCCTCATTTCCTCTTTGGTGCTAAAGGGGCAGGCGTAGGCGAGGAGTCCCGAGGCATCAGGAAAAGGTTTCCATATTGGTGCAACAAGACCAAGACCAGCAGGACGGCAGGACGGAGGTCACCGTGGAGCCCAGGACGGCGTCACCACCAGAGCCTTTGGCAGGCAAAGACCACCTTTTGTCAGGATAACCTGTACTAGTTGTCTGCCTTCAAATTTGGCCATTGTTGGATCCCTTCCCGCCTACATTTGGGAAGAGGACCAGGGCCTCTATAAATAGGACTAGCCACAGTAGAAGGCAACTCATCTTGGATCGGATCCATTCCATTCCATCCTCAACCACACAAGCTCATCGAGCCCAAAGAACACCTCTCCTGAGGAGGCTGTTCTTCCCTTGTACTTGTTCATCCTCAGCCCAAGAGGCAATCCACCACACCACACTGGAGTATGGTATTACACCACATCGGTGGCCCGAACCAGTATAAACCATGTGTCCCTTGTTCTTCGAGTTCGATGTGATGAGCCTTGGGATCGTGGGGAGTGGGTGAGATAGGGAAGGGAGAGATCTTCGTGCGCACCCTAGTGTTCGAACCTTGAGGGTTTTGCCGGAACCCGAAATCCGACATTTGGTGCGCCGGGTAGGGGTGCGCTGAGGTTTCCTTCCCCATCGACCGATCCACCGTCACCGCGCATCTCCGATGTCTGACGATCTGAGGGACCAAGCCGACCGCTGGGCGGCATGGCCAGCTCGAGCACCTCCATCTGTTCCAGAAGACCTCAACTCCACACTCCAGGCGGCCCGCGTGCCGCCCAACGCTCCTGGACGCAGGCAGCGCGGATCGACGTCCGCCGCCCTCACGCCGCGGTGCATGCGGGCCGCCGCAAGATCCACGAGCTACGCAGGAGCGACGGTGCCACAAACCCGATGGGAATAGTTCAACATGCGAGCCACACTCGTGGTGGCGCGAGAGCTGCTGCGGTGCCGGCTGATGGAGAGCTGCCGCGACGCGCTGCTGGAACGCGTCCCCGAGCTATTGGATGCTGCGGCCAGAGGTATGATACGTCTCCAACGTATCTATAATTTTTTATTGTTCCATGCTATTATATTATCTCTTTTGGATGTTAATGGGCTTTATTTTACACTTTTATATTATTTTTGGGACTAACCTATTAACCCAAGGCCCAGTGCAAATTGTTGTTTTTTTGCCTATTTTAGTGTTTCGCAGAAAAAGAATATCAAACGGAGTCCAAATGGAATGAACCTTCGAGAGCGCGATTTCTGGAACAAACGTGATCCAGAGGACTTGGAGTGGACGTCAAGCAACCAACAAGGAGGCCACAAGACAGGGGCACGCATACCCCCCTGGGCGCGCCCTCCCCCTCATGGGCCCCTCGAGGCTCCACCGACCTACTTCTTCCTCCTATCTATACATACGTACCCTGAAAACATCCAGGAGCACCACGAAAACCTATTTCCACCGCCACAACCTTATGTACCCAAGAGATCCCATCTTGGGGCCTTTTCCGGAGCTCCGCCGGAGGGGGCATTGATCACGGAGGGCCTCTACATCAACTCCATGGCCCCTCCAATGACGTGTGAGTAGTTTACCTCAGACCTTCGGGAACATAGCTATTAGCTAGATGGCTTCTTCTCTCTCTTTGGATCTCAATACAAAGTTCTCCTCGATTCTCTTGGAGATCTATTCGATGTAATTCTTTTTGCGGTGTGTTTGCCGAGATCCAATGAATTGTGGGTTTATGATCAAGATTATCTATGAACAATATCTGAATCTTCTCTTAATTCTTTTATGTATGATTGGTTATCTTTGCAAGTCTCTTCGAATTATAAGTTTGGTTTGGCCTACTAGATTGATCTTTCTTGCAATGGGAGAAGTGCTTAGCTTTGGGTTCAATCTTGCGGTGCTCGATCCCAGTGACAAAAAGGGAAATGACACATATTGTATTTTTGCCATGGGGGATAAAAGGATGGGGTTTATATCATATTGCACGAGTTTATCCCTCTACATCATGTCATCTTGCTTAAAGTGTTAGTTTGTTCTTATGAACTTAATACTCTAGATGCATGCTGGATAGTGGTCGATGTGTGGAGTAATAGTAGTAGATGCAGGCAGGAGTTGGTGTACTTGTCACGGACGTGATGCCTATATAGATGATCATACCTAGATATTCTCATAATTATTCGCTTTTCTATAAATTTCTTGACAGTAATTTGTTCACCACCGTAATACTTATGCTATCTTGAGAGAAGCCACTAGTGAAACCTATGGCCCCCGGGTCTATTCTCCATCATATAAGTTTCCGATCTATTTTATCTTGCAATCTTTACTTTCAATCTATATCATAAAAATACCAAAAATATTTATCTTATTATCATTATCTCTATCAGATCTCATTCTTGCAAGTGGCCGTGAAGGGATTGACAACCCTTTTATCGCGTTGGTTGCGAAGTTCTTATTTGTTTGTGTAGGTACGAGGTGACTCACACGTGGTCTCCTACTGGATTGATACCTTGGTTCTAAAAAACTGAGGGAAATACTTACACTGCTTTGCTGCATCACCCTTTCCTCTTCAAGGGAAAACCAACGCATGCTCAAGAGGTAGCAAGAAGGATTTCTGGCGCCGGTGTCGGGGAGTCTACGCACAAGTCAAGACATACCAAGTACCCATCACAAACTCGTATCCCTCACATTACATTATTTGCCATTTGCCTCTCGTTTTCCTCTCCCCCACTTAACCCTTGCTGTTTTATTTTCCCTTTTTCCGTTAGCCTTCTTCACGTATGTATCTTTATTTGTGTTTCCATGTGCCTTCTATTTTCTTGCATCTTTGCTTGCTAAAAATCTATTGATATGGATCCACTTAAAGTGTTCTACTTGGATTATGTTTGATCCTTATGCGCTCTGCTGAAACCCCAACTAGCCTAGTTGATGGGAAATCTTTAGATGAGCATGCTCATTTTGCGCGTCACCATTTTTCTGAAAAAGGGAGACTCTTATGGGATCAAATAAATGGATTGCTATGTTATGATTGGAATTTGTGAAATTTGTGATCTTATTTGTTGCTCTAAGAACCCTAAAAAACACCTCCCCTACCTATGTGAGTTTAATGATAATGAAATCTTATCTTCTTATGCAAAGGGTGTTTATAGTTACTACGATATCGAACAAATTGAAGAATTTGTTGCTTTTAAGGGTGCTTATGAAGTTGCTTCTTTGATTGAAAAGTATGATATTACTCTCTATGAATCTGAAAATTTTGACATACTTAAATATTGCTATGAAAATTATGCTCATAATGTCTATGTCAAAGACTTTATTGAAAGAATGACCATTCCTTCGGAAGAAAATAATTATATGCATGAATCTATAGATAATTATGATTCTGATGATTTGATTGAAATATCCCTTAATGAACATGATGCTTGCTATTGTTGTGTCCATGATGCCAATATTTATGAAAATGAATTTTCCATAGTTCCTTATGTTAAACATGAGATCGTTGCTATTGCATCCATACTTGATAGTTCCTTCGATGAAAAGCATGATTGCAATGATGTTATTATAAATTCTCTTAATGTAAATTGTGTTAATGATATGCAAAACCTCAAGCTTGGGGATGCTAGTTTTGCTATGACTACTATTTGTTGCAATGATCATGATTGGGGTGATTCTTCTTTTGATCTTGAAAATTTATTTAAGCCCCATGATGAATATGAGATTGATAATAGTGTTTGCAATATTATTGAAAGTGGGTTTGGAAGAGTGTCAACTTTAGATCCCACATATTTGGAGCATGTTCAATCTTATGATAAAAGTGTGTTTGGAGAGGTCATGACTTTAGTTAATTTTAATCCCACTATTTTGGAAGAGTGTCAACTTTGCATACATGTGGATCGTGTTAAGAATATGTTTTGTGATAGCTATATTGTTGAATTTTCTTATGATCCCACATGTAATTATTATGAGAGAGGAAACTATGGTTGTAGAAATTTTCATGTCACTAAATTACCTTCCGTTATGTTGAGATTGCTATTGTTTCTTTCCGCTTCCTAGGATATGCTAGTTTTTGCTTGCCTTGATAATTTGTTTGCCTATAAGATGCCTATGCATAGGAAGTATGTTAGACTTATATGTGTTTGTCACGTGTTCTATGATTCTCCCTTTGTGATTCAATTCTTGTCTTTCATGTGAGCATCATTGAAATCTTTATGCCTAGCTAGGGGCGTCAAATGATAGCGCTTGTTGGGAAGCAACCCAATTTTATTTTTGTTCCTCGATTTTTATTCATGTTTACTAATAAATAATTTATCTAGACTCTGTTTTGATTGTGTTTTTTTGTGTGTAATTAGTGTTTGTGCCAAGTAGAACCGTTGGGAAGACTTTGGGAAAGTCTTTTTGATCTTGCTGTAAAAAACAGAAACTTTAGCGCTCACGAGAATTGTTGCCATTGTTTACTGGAGAGTGATATTAAGTTAATTATTTTTTCATATGATTAATAGATAATTTACGCAAGTGCAGAAATTTATTTTAGAATTTTTGGGGTTCCATAAGTATTCGAAACCTACAGATTACTACAGACTGTTCTGTTTTCGACAGATTCTTTTTTTCGTGTGTTGTTTGCTTATTTTGATGAATCTATGGCTACTAAAAGAGTTTATGAACCATAGAAAAGTTGGAATACAGTAGGTTTAACACCAATATAAATAAAGAATGAGTTCATTACAGTACCTTGAATTGGTGGTTTGTTTTCTTTTACTAACGGAGCTCACGGAAATTTTCTTTTAAGTTTTGTGTTGTGAAGTTTTCAAGTTTTGGGTAAAGATTTGATGGATTATGGAACAAGGAGTGGGAAGAGCCTAGGCTTGGGGATGCCCAAGGAAACCCAAGGTAAAATACAAGGACAACCAAAAGCCTAAGCTTGGGGATGCCCCGGAAGGCATCCCCTCTTTCGTCTTCGTACATCGGTAACTTTACTTGGAGCTATATTTTTATTCACCACATGATATGTATTTTGCTTGGAGCGTCTTGTATGAATTGAATCTTTTCTTTTTAGTTTACCACAATCATCCTCGCTGTACACACCTTTTGGGAGATACACACATGAATTGGAATTTATTAGAATACTCTATGTGCTTCACTTATATCTTTTGAGTTGGATAATTTTTGCTGTAGTGCTTCGCTTATATCTTTTAGAGCACGGCGGTGGTTCTATTTTATAGAAATAATTGATCTCTCATGCTTTACTTATATCATTTTGAGAGTCCTTTAGAACAGCATGGTAATTCACTTTGGTTATGAATTTTAAATGCTAAGAGAAGTTGGATGCTTGATATATTGTTTTGAGATATAAAGGTGGTAATATTAGAGGTGTGCTAGTTGAGTAATTGTGAAATTTATGTATACTTATGTTGAAGTTGGAAAGTCCTGTAGCATGCACGTATGGTAAACGTTATGTGAAAAATTCGAAGCATGGGGGTGTTCTTTGATTGCTTTCCTTATGTGTGGCGGTCGGGGACGAGCGATGGTCTTTTCCTACCAATCTATCCCCCTAGGAGCATGCGCGTAGTGCTTGGTTTTGATGACTTGTGGATTTTTGCAATAAGTATGTGAGTTCTTGATGACTAATGTTGAGTCCATGGATTATATGCACTCTCACCCTTCCATCATTGCTAGCCTCTTCGGTACCGTGCATTGCCCTTTCTCACCTTGAGAGTTCGTGCAAACTTCGCCGGTGCATCCAAACCCCGTGATATGATACGCTCTGTCACACATAAGCCTCCATATATCATCCTCCAAACAGCCACCATACCTACCAATTATGGCATTTCCATAGCCATTCCGAGATATATTGCCATGCAACTTTCCACTGTTCCATTTATTATGACACGCATCATCGTTGTCATATTGCTTTGCATGATCATGTAGTTGACATCGTATTTGTGGCTAGGCCACCATGCTTAATTTTTCATACATGTCACTCTTGATTCATCGCAATCCCGATACACCGCCGGAGGCATTCACATAGAGTCATATTTTGCTCTAAGTATAAAGTTGTAATTCTTGAGTTGTAAGAAAATAAAAGTGCGATGATCATCATTAGAGCATTGTCCCATGTGAGGAAAAGATGATCGAGACTATGATTCCCCCACATGTCGGTATGAGACTCCGGATGAATAAATAAATAAAAAAAGAGGCCAAAAAAAGAAGGACCAAAAAAAAGAGAGAGAGAGAGAATGAGAGAAAAAGAGAGAAGGGACAATGTTACTATCCTGTTTCCACACTTTTGCTTCAAAGTAGCACCACGATCTTCATGATGAGAGAAAAAGAGAGAAGGGACAATGTTACTATCCTTTTTCCACACTTGTGCTTCAAAGTAGCACCATGATCTTCATGATAGAGAGTCTCTTATTTTTTCACTTTCATATACTAGTGGGAATTTTTCATTATAGAACTTAGCTTGTATATTACAATGATGGGCTTCCTCAAATGCCCTAGGTCTTCGTGAGCAAGAGAGTTGGATGCACACCCACTTAGTTTCTTTGATGAGCTTTCATATATTTACAGCTCTAGTGCATCCGTTGCATGGCAATCCCTACTCCTTGCATTGACATCAATCGGTGGGCATCTCTATAGCCCATTGATTAGTCACGTCAATGTGATACTTTCTCCTTTTTTGTCTTCTCGCACAACCTCAATCATCACATTCTATTCCACCCATAGTGCTATGTCTGTGGCTCGCGCTCATATATTGCGTAAAAGTTGAAAGAGTTTGAAAAGGCTAAGTATGAAACAATTGCTTGGCTTGTCATCAGGGTTGTGCATGATAAGAGCATTTTGTGTGACAAAAATGAAGCATGGCCACACTATATGACTTTATAGGGATATGTTTTCTTTGGCTATGGTATTTTGATAAGACATAATTGCTTGATTAGCATACTTGGAGTATTACTATTTTTAATTCAACAATAAACTTTTATCTTGAATCTTTCGGATCTGAACATTCATGCCACAATAGATAAAAATACATTGAAGAATATTCTAGAAAGCATTCCACATCAAAAATTCTATTTTTATCATTTACCTACTCGAGGACGAGCAGGAATTAAGCTTGGGGATGCTGATATGTCTCCAACGTATCTATAATTTTTGATTGTTCCATGCTATTATATTATCTATTTTGGATGTTAATGGGCTTTATTTTACACTTTTATATTATTTTTGGGACTAACCTATTAACCCAAGGCCCAGTGCAAATTGCTGTTTTTTTTGCCTATTTTAGTGTTTCGCAGAAAAAGAATATCAAACGGAGTCCAAACGGAATGAAACCTTCGAGAGCATGATTTTTGGAACAAACGTGATCCAGAGGACTTGGAGTGGACGTCAAGCAACCAACGAGGAGGCCACAAGGCAGGGGGCGCGCATACCCCCATGGGCGCGCCCTCCCCCTCATGGGCCCCTCGAGGCTCCACCGACCTACTTCTTCCTCCTATATATACATACGTACCCTGAAAACATCCAGGAGCACCACGAAAACCTATTTCCACCGCCGCAACCTTATGTACCCAAGAGATCCCATCTTGGGTCCTTTTTCGGAGCTCCGCCGGAGGGGGCATTGATCACGGAGGGCCTCTACATCAACTCCATGGCCCATCCGATGATGTGTGAGTAGTTTACCTCAGACCTTCAGGTCCATAGCTATTAGCTAGATGGCTTCTTCTCTCTCTTTGGATCTCAATACAAAATTCTCCTTGATTGTCTTGGAGATCTATTCAATGTAACTCTTGTTGTGGTGTGTTTGTCGAGATTCGATGAATTGTTGGTTTATGATCAAGATTATCTATGAACAATATTTGAATCTTCTCTGAATTATTTTATGTATGATTGGTTATCTTTGCAAGTCTCTTCGAATTATCAGTTTGGTTTGGCCTACTAGATTGATCTTTCTTGCAATGGGAGAAGTGCTTAGCTTTGGGTTCAACCTTGCGGTGCTCGATCCGAGTGACAGAAAGGGAAACGACATGTATTGTATTGTTGCCATCAAGGATAAAAAGATGGGGTTTATATCATATTGCATGAGTTTATCCCTCTACATCATGTCATGTTGCTTAAAGCGTTACTCTGTTCTTATGAACTTAATACTCTAGATGCATGCTGGATAGCGGTCGATGTGTGGAGTAATAGTAGTAGATGTAGGCAGGAGTCGGTCTATTTTTCACAGACGTGATGCCTATATACATGATCATACCTAGATATTCTCATAATTATTCCCTTTTCTATCAATTGCTCGACAGTAATTTGTTCACCATCGTAATACTTATACTATCTTGAGTGAACCCACTAGTGAAACCTATGGCCCCATGTCTATTCTCCATCTTATAAGTTTCCAATCTATTTTATTTTGCAATCTTTACTTTCAATCTATATCATAAAAATACCAAAAATATTTATCTTATTATCATTATCTCTATCAGATCTCACTCTTGCAAGCGTCCATGAAGGGATTGATGACCCGTTTATCGTGTTGGTTGTGTGGTTCTTATTTGTTTGTGTAGGTACGAGGTGACTCGCGTGTGGTCTCCTACTGGATTGATACCTTGGTTCTCAAAAACTGAGGGAAATACTTACGCTGCTTTGCTGCATCACCCTTTCCTCTTCAAGCGAAAACCAATGCATGCTCAAGAGGTAGCAGGGTACACCACCTTTCTACTCCCTACTCGCATCTCAAAGTTGTGGCCAGGTCACATGGCGGGCCTCGTTGCGCCCGCGTGCTCCTAGGTGCACCAGGAGGGCTCACCAGCGCTGGCACGACCGGCGGTGTAGGGCACCCGGCCGCGCCCTCGCCTCCCCTGGGTAGCGTGGGCACGGGCGTTGCTCCTCACGATCCCAATTGAGCGCCACCCCACAGCCACCAGGAAGGCACGCCGGGCAAGGCGGCATGGGACGCGGGGTGCCTTGGCGGATGCTCCGGCGAGGCAGCCCAGGAAGCCTATGTGCCCCACTTGGTGAATCAGTAGTACGTGCCAGAGGACGACCCCCGCAAGTTCCACGAGCTGGGCTGGGAAGAAGAGATGTTGGAAGCCAAGGCCTTCTACGAGCCACCCAAGAGCCTCACCGACCCCGCCGACGGCAATCACCACAGGGTACCTCTGATAACTCAGGAGCAGGCTTACGCTAACCATGGGTCGCAGGTGGACCAGGCCGTGTCGGCGGATGGCGCCCCCAGCGCTGCAGCCCCACCCCAGCTAGTGGCGGCGCACTAGGGGCTGCGCGGAAGGGGTCCAGAGCAAGGCCCACCCCCATGTCACACGGGGCAAGGCGTCACCTGGAGGTAGGTCCTCTGCCAGGGAGGTGCCGGCGAGCCCTCCCCCGACAGAGGGCCCGCGGTCACCGAGGGCGCCGTTGGCATACCCTCTGCCCCTTTGCCTCGTCCTGGTTTCCGAACGCCCCAACGGTGGTTGAGGGTGGCGCAAGGCAGGGCCCTCATCTGGCGATATGAAGAAAGGCTTGCGCCTATGAAGGTCTCCGCCCGTGACACTCTCATGTAATAATGAGTGGGGCTGTACACGCCCAAGAGTCTCCGGAGAGCCGCCCTCGGGCCTCGGGGGCTCCCGCCCACGTCCTAGTGGAAGCACCATGCCCCGTGCTGGCCGTCGACACTATCCCCCAATGACTAAGCTCACGGCCGGCAAGGGCACTAGGCTTCGCGCTGGTGAGAAGACAAGAATACTAGCTAGGTGTCGGATGCGGCCTTTTGCTTTCAACCCCTTTTTATGTAGCTCAATTTGCGACCTTTGGATTTGAATTTGAAGTCATATTTTCATTGGCAATCACGGGGGGTTTCTTTTCTCGTTCGTGTTAATTTTGTGAGTTTTCTGTGTTTCTGCCTTATTTTGAGGTTTGCGTCTGCCACCTCCCCCCTTTCGAGCACCTCACGAGCGGGGGCTGGGCGTTGCATACACGCGCTGTGCGGGCACCCCGCCATGACTGGCACTCGCTCCTCGCGAGGCCCTCTCAGGCGGACTAGCAGACTCCTCGGGAGCCCCAAGCCTCGCGAGCCTGTGAAGGACTCCCCTCGAGAGAATACACATCTGCAGGAACCAAATCAGAGTAAAGCCTGCTTGGGCCAAGGTAAATTACAGCCGCACGCCCGCAAGGGGCTCGCGAGCTTACAAAAGCACGCTTTAAGTCTAGTTCAAGGAATAAAACAATAGTCTGATTACATGAGGGGCTCCCCGTCCCCAAAATGCTCTTACGCCCTGAGGGGTCGTGCACAAACTTTTTCATGCAGGTTCAAAACAAAGGAGTGCGGGCTCAGTCAGACATGTCACTCGCCGCGTCCTACGGGTCGCTATCACGCGTGTCGCTGGCACCGTCTTCACCATCATCAACCACGCCGCCCTCGTCCGCCATGACCCCAACGCATCGTCCTCAGAGGAGAAGAGCCTGACCAGAGCATCCACATTATCGTCCACCCAACGTGCTAGGTTGTCTCGGATGACCTCGGGCACCGGGGTGATGGCGGCGTCAAAGTCAAAATCAGGATTGATGTTCTGGAGATGGCTGAAAATGCGGGAAAACGTGCACCCGAGGAGGCCTCGGCTCTTCTCCTCGACAAGCTCGCGAGCCCTCTCAACCCGATTCTCTAGGCGCGTCACGACATCAATGAAGAAGCGAAGGTGGCTGGCGTAGTCATCTGCATGGGGGTGAGGGGCGTGTTCGTCGCAAATGGCGCCCAGCGCCTGGTTGGCCCTCGCCCTGAGGTCCCGGAGAATGGGGGTGTGCTCGCGTAGCAGCGTCTATTGCCGGATCGCCTCCTCCCTGCTCTGTTGCGCAAGGGACTCAACAGTGGTAACCTGCTGCTGCAGCGGGAGCAGCTCAGCGCGGGCGGAGGCCAACTCAGCCTGCACGGAGATTAGGGCAGCTACGGCAGCTTTCTCGCGCTGCTCTGCCTCCGCCAACCTTGACCCGAGGGCGGTGGTCCTGCCCTCAGCTTAGGCCTCCACGAACTTCCGCTTCAGGTCGTGCCTATTGGCAAGATCAGTGCGGGCCTCCGCCACCCCGCGGTCCACATCCTCCTGGATCCTGGCCTCGCGCGCGCCGACGGCATCTTCCGCCTGAGCAACCTGACGCTCCCTCGTCTCCAACCGCTCGAGCTCGAGGCAGCGCTTTGTGACCTCCAGCATCAGCGCTTCCTCGCGCCTCAAGATTTCCCCCGCGTCGGATGGCGCCCCCTTCATCGACGCTAGGGCAGCTCTACGCGCCTCCGCTTGCTGCTCCAGGGAGGCATTCCTCGGCGACCTCGCGGCATTGGTCTGCCTCCCTGATCTCCTCCAAGGCTCGGGCGCTAGCCTCGCGTGATGTTGCGAGGGATGCCTCGGCATCTGCGCTAGCGTGCTCATGCTGGAGGCGCCCATGGTTGATGGCCACCTTCAGTTGATGCCATTCTTCCACCAGCCGGAGGCCCTCGATTTCAAGACGAGCGTCAACATCCACGAGTTCCTCCCCAAGCCTGCTCAGCACACCCATCGCCTCCCAGAAGAGCTCGTGCCGAACAGCACCCCGCTTGGGCGCAAGCTTGAGCGCGTGACCAGGTCCGTCCTCCACGCCATAGGATGTCGAAGGAGTCCGAAGTGGCTCGCTTCCTCCCAGCAGAGGGCTGGAGGCTGGTGCCTTCCTGGTCGCCCTTCGGGCCTCAGCAGAGGCCCGGAGGGGCAAAGGCTCGTTGCTCGAAGAAGAGGCCAAGACCGAGGTGATCCGGCCACCTTCAATAACCAGGGGAGGAGCCCTTGGCACACCTCATGCCCCCCAGGCAAGGCCACGAAGAAGGGACGACAAGAACGCAGGGTTGAGGCGCCAGGCGGGCTCGCTTGCCTCTCCGGCCGACCTTGCGCCAAGTGCAGCGCGCTGGCTTGGGGCGCTCAAGACAAGTGGGGGACTCGAAGCAGGGGGAAGTGGCTTCTCGGGAGATTTCCCCGCCCTAGCAGAAGGGACCCTGAGGAGCCATAGTCAAGAGGGGAAGCAACACTCGAGAAACTATAAAGATAAGGTACTCACTCGTCTATGGCGATATACTTCCTCTGTTTCAATGGCCGGAAGGTGTCACCGCTGCAGCTTGGAGACCCCTTCCACTTCTAGAGCGCATCGAAGTTAAGTCGGAGTCGGCCGAAGCCCAGAGCACGGTCACCAGCTCTGGGTGCAGCTGGGGTAGCTCCTTAGGGGGAGACCTCAGGGGCGCCATCCTCTGCCTCGTGGTGATCCTCCGGGGCCTCGGGGGCTGTAGCCACAGGAGTATCGGGCTGCGACGCCCCTCTGGCCGCTTCCTCAAGATCGCTCTCTGGAGGACCGTGGGGCGGGCCTCCGAGATCCCCGAGCAGTGTCGATTCCTCAGCAGCCGCGATGCCAGTGGCTGATGGTGGTCGCCCCCTGCGCCCACTTCCAGGGAGATCGTCGCGCTGGTGACGGGCAAAGGAGCCACAGGGACCGGGTTCTCGCGAGGCCCTTCAAGACTGGCCGAGCGTAATCCCCACTCAGCGAAAGAGGGCATTTGCCTCACGAAATCGACCTTGTTCGAGCAGCAGTACAAGAGACAACCCTCCTCCGGCATGTTGGCTGGCGAAGGGTCGCCCGTCAAGATCTCAAGCACAGTTTGATGCGCCTCAAGGGGAAGCCCGGACTCGTGAAGCCTCATGCGGTCCTTGCTGCCGGACAAGGTCCACATTGGTCGAGAATGGCGCTGAAGCGGGGCAACACGGCGCTGGATGAACTCCTTCACCACCATGGGTGCACACACACCAAGATCCTTCATACTCTTCAACCGGAGCCACACGTAGGCCTGGCATGGGTCAGCGAGCCTCTCATGGCCCCAGCCAGAGCTGGGAACGGCGGGTGCCGACAAAAGCGAGAGCGGGGGGCTGAGCATGCCGACGTCCACGAATACCCACCGCTTCCGGAACCCGCTTGTTAATGGCGGGAGCTCGAAGTAAATCCTCGAGCCGGCTGTCGCAGCCACAGCCTGGAAGCTCAGGCATCCCAAGCACTACTGAGGGTTGGTCAGGTGCAGTGAGAAGAAGTGGTGAAGTTGGGCCACGGAAGGAGCAATGCCCACCATGGCCTCGCTGACAAAGGTGAAGACAGCAAGGAGGGCGATGGATTGAGGATCTAGGTGTAGCATATGGATCTGGTAATGAGAAAGCACGGCGTTGAAGAAGGTGGAGAAAGGGGGGATCAGGCCGGCCCATAGGGCATCAAGGAAAGTATGGATCTCAGTGACTGTCCTATCAATGGAGGTGCGGGCTGCGGGCTAGGCCACTGTCTTCCCCCATTCGGTGAAGTTGGCGGTGAGCGCAAGGCGGACCTTGTCCATGGCTTCCTGGTTGAGCACCACGGACCATCCGACGGCTGGCTCGAAGGCAGGAGGTGGTTCGGCGGAGGACTGGGGCTTCTTCTTCTTCTTCCTTGTCCGGCTAGATGCCATGGCGGTGGAGAGGACGGATCCCAGGACAGATTGGAAGAAGAAGTTGTCGTTGCGGGAAGGCAGAAGAGCTTGGGGAGTACGTCGCCAGTGACGAGGGAGTAACTGTGTAGGTCATGGTGGCCGCCTAGCCAGGCGGATATCAAGGCTACGTGGGGAAGTAGGGACGCCCATGTCCTATCAGTCGCCACGTGTCAACTGAGGTCGCAGGTTGTTGGGGCCCGAGGCGCTCCGCACTTGCCCCTTGGCTTCGCCTCGAAGCCAAGTCCGAGCACACCTTGGGCCGGGTGCTACTGTCGGCGTCCTGGGAACGGGGGTCCCCAGACATGCCTGCCTGCGGCCCACAGCGTGGCTCCAGCAGCGGGCCTGTACGACCCATCTTCACCAGCAAACACTCAACACCCTAGCGCGGGGCCAAGCCTCGCGAGGCGGATGACACAAGACCTCCTCGGGGGCGGCCTCACTAGGCTGGCTCACGAGGGGCAGGGATATCAAGGTGAGGGGCACCTCGTGAGGTTCCTGTGATGCAAGCCATGACGACCAAGGCCAGGAGGGCACTAGGCGGGCGCCAGTGCGTGCAGTGTCCTCGTTTCCTCTTTGGTGCTAAAGGGGCGGGTGCAGGCGAGGAGTCCCGAGGCATCAGGCAAAGATTTCCATATCGGTGCAACAAGACCAAGACCAGCAGGACGGTAGGACGGAAGTCACCGTGGAGCCTAGAACGGTGTCACCACCAGAGCCTTTGGCAGGTGAAGACCACCTTATGTCTGGATAAATTGTACTAGTTGTCTCCCTTCAAATTTGGCCGTTGTTGGATCCCATCCCGCCTACATATGGGAAGAGGACCAGGGCCTCTATAAATAGGACTGGCCACCACAGTAGGAGGCAACTCATCTTGGATCGGATCCATTCCATCCTCAACCACACAAGATCATCGAGCCCAAGAACACCTCTCCTCAAGAGGCTGTTCTTCCCTTGTACTTGTTCATCCTCAGCCCAAGAGACAATCTGATGCGGAGCATCCTATGGACATCACCATGTCAAGAGTCCATTTGGCAAGTGACACGTGCCACATCTACTTCATACATACAAAGGTGAATCATCTTGTCGGATTTCGGGTTTTGGCAGACCCTTGAGGTTCGAACACTGGGGTGCGCGCGGAGATTTCGCCTCCTGCCTACCTGCACCCCTCCGCCTTGCAAGGATCTAAACTATGGCAAGAACAACACAAGAGACACATTGTTTATACTGGTTCGGGCCACCATTGTGGTGTAATACCCTACTCCAGTGTATGGTGTGGTGGATTGCCTCCTGGGCTGACGATGATGAACAATACAAGGAAGAACAGCCTCGCGAGGGTCTGTTCTTGGCTGGGGCGATGAACTGCCGGGAGGAGCTCAGTCACCTTCCTCTCTCTCTTTCTCTAGCAGGTGGCTGATCCTATTTATAGAGGCCCTGGTCCTCTTCCCAAATATCGAGCGGGAAGGGAGCCAACAATGGCGGGCTAATTTGAAGGGGGACAGCTAGTACTAGCTACCCTGACAAAAGTAGTCTTTGCCTGCGCAAAGCTTTGGTGATGACGTCGTCTTGGGCTCCACGGTGACCTCCGTCTCGTAGTCCTCCTAGTCTTGGTCTCGCTGCACCGAAATGGCAACCTTTGCCTGATGCCTCGGTACTCCGTGGCTGCGCTTGCCCCCTTTGCACCAAAGAGGAAAGGAGGACACTGCGCGGGCTGGCACCTGCCTGGCGCCCTCGATCGTCATGGCTTGCGTTACGGGCACCTCGTGAGGTACCCCGCCTTGATCTCTCCGCCTCCCCGTGAGCCAGCCTGACGAGGCCGTGCCTGAGGAAGCTCCGCGTTGTCCGCCCCGCGAGGCTTGGCCCCTCGCGAGGGTCTTGGGTTTGTGTTGGTGAAGATGGGCCACGCTGGGCCCCCCTTTGAGCCACACCGCAGGCCGCAGGCAGGCAAGTCTGGGGACCCCCGTTCCCAGAACACCGACAGTAGCCCCCGGGCCCAAGGCGCGCCCGGGCTTGGCCGTGCAGGGAGGCGGAAGGGCAAGAGGGAAGCGCCGTGGGCCCTAACAGCCTGCGGCCTTGGGTGCCGCGTGGCGGTTGATGGGACGTGGGCGTCTCCACTTCCCCATGGCGCCTCGGCAACTGCACGAATTGGACAAGTCCCTGCATGCAAAGTGGGTCAAAATTACCTGCGACCGTGGGGGCCATTGGTTGGCCATCGCCAGCTATAAGCACGGATCGGCGCGCGCCCTTTCGGTTCATCCCCCCTTGCTTCTCCTTTTTCTTCATGGCCCCGTCGAGGAGGTTCTCGGCCGCAGAGAAGGGGAAGGCTCGCCAGGTTGAGCCCGCCTCTTCCCCGCCCAAGCACGGCTGAGGGCGCCCTCGCAAACATCCTGTGGCCACCACGGTGGCTCCCCGCGGCCATGGAGGCAATCTTCAGCACAGCGACGGGCGGATTGCTGCGGCCAGGGGGCGCTCTCCGGCTGTCCCCCTAGGCCACGCTTTCGCGCTGCTGAAGTGCTGCCGGAGTTCGTCGTGTGGTCGGCGGAGCCGACTAGCACCCGGTTTCCACTTTCTCGCTTCCTCCTTGGCAAGCTCCCGGCCGGTGCCCTGGGCAGCCTCTGGCTCCAGGCCAACGGCTGCTGCAGCCGGGCCTCATGGGTCTCACTGGAGGTCTCCGCGGCCGGGAGCCTGTCCCTGGCCCGCGGTTGGCAGATGTTTGCCCGCGCGCGTGGACTGAGCCGTCGGTGCACCCTGCACTTCAAGTTCGACGGTGATGCCACCCTCTACGTGAGGTTGTTTGGGGAAGATGGTCGCCGCGCAGGGTGTTGCCCCGAGGGTGACGATCGCGGCTGGGAACCCAGCTCCAGCGATGATGGAGAGGGCAGCGCTCGCGTGGCTGGCGGCGCTCAGGGTTCCTCAAGCTTCTCCGGTTCTTCTTCGGGCGGTGACTCTTCTAGTGGTGGCCGCGGTCAGCCTCCACGCCTTCGTATCTGCTTGGGCAGTGGCAACGTGTCGGCCCGCCGTTGCGCCCTGGTGAAGCGCGAGAGGGAGTCCGCCTGAGCTCCGGAGGCAGCTCGGGCCTTCCCTGCGGGCCGGTGTGAGGCGAGCTGCACCAAATTTGTTCTTTCTTTTCCTTTTTCCTACATAACAAAGACAGTAGTGTGGAGCCCCGCAGGGGTGTGTTTGGGTTATTGCTGTTAATCATCGTTTTCTTTCATTATCGTACCTTCCGGCTATGTGCCCGAGCGTGAATAGTTCCCGGCCCCGGCCGTGGGGGGCGACCGACCCAGGCCCTTTGTTTGTGTCGCGGTGCCCGTGGGGCATGGACTGGAGGGGTGCTCCTGTAATGGGCCCAGGTCGCGAACTCTTTGAATGACTAGGATAGGAACACTCGCGAGGGCGCTTAGCTACCCCCCTCGCGAGGCCTTGCACAAGAGAAATCGAGGCAGGAGAGTGAAAAGTCGAAGAATCACAAGCCAAAGACAGCAACACCTTCAATAAAACTTCGAATGAGAAGGAACAAGCCAACTGCGAAAAGCAAATGAAAAGCCACGTTCGGCACCTAATCTAGTCTTCGACATCTTCTCACCAGCGCAGAGCGAAGTGCTGCCACTGGGCATGGGAGGGAGCCCCAGGGCCTGAGGCTGGCGCTCCTGAGACTCCGGGGCGTGTACAGCCCCAACTCATTATTACGTGAGAGTGTCACGGGCGGCGATCTTCACAGGCGTTGGCCTTCTTCACAGGCTCCGGGCCTTTTCCAAAACGCGATAGCTTCACAGGCGTTCGCCTTCTTCACAGGCTCTGGGCCTTTTCCAAAACGCGATAGCTTCACAGGCATTCGCCTTCTTCACAGGCTCTGGGCCTTTTCCAAAACATGATAGCTTCACAGGCGTTCGCCTTCTTCACAGGCTCTGGGCCTTTTCCAAAACGCGATAGCTTCACAGGCATTCGCCTTCTTCACAGGTGTTTCGGCTACTTAGGGACGGTTACATCTTCATCCACCACCGGTGACTTGTATCGGTCCATCGACTACATCCACCATGAGCTTCCACATCGACGACGACCATCCATCCTTTGAGACCATCTTCAACCGGAAGCAAGGCCAGTTACACCCGACTTCGTGAAAGGTTAAGTGTGACGAAGGTATCCATTTTGTCATAAAACTCTTCCTTCCTTGTCATTACATCTTGATAGCTCCACCATCTTTGTGAATACCTTCATACCTATTGAGACTAGCTATCCGAGTATTGACGGGCTTCGCGAAAACTTGTGCACCATAGTGATACGATATCATATTGTTGCATGATTGGATATATCATATAGTGCAATTGCTTGCTCCCGTGCATATCTTGTGATACTTATCTCATGTGTTTGGTTGAGGCTCATTAAGCATAGTGTAAAGGAAGAGGAAAGTCCAAAAAAAGCTTTTAAGCAAGAAAAGAATGATCATAAGCTTATAAGCAAAAGAGAGTTGAGCATGAAAAGAGATACTTGTGCATGAGGATACATGGAATAGGAAACATTTAGCTTACATACATATAGGTTGGTGCCAAGTGGTGAATCGTGCCCCAAGTGTGCAATCAAGCTAGTGCTCTCCTAGTGTTTGTGCAACACGAGCTTAGTCTTCGTTAGGCAATTTTGCATTGCTCATCCCTATAGTTGCACAAGCCCCATTATCCCATCGTGTGTGTTTCTTTATGGCCCTCCTCTATATTTGTGATCACTTGCTTTGCATTTTGAGTCCTTTGGATTTATTTCAACATTTACAATATCTTGGACTTCAATTTGCATGAAATTTGTGCCACTTGTCCTAACCAAGCCACTCGATAAGCTTTTACTTGTAGGTGTGAGTGAACAAAGTCCGGTACCAATTCCACTATTCTTTCATCTCACATTGAGTGATACGAGATACATCCTCAATATTGGGAAAAGGTAGCTTGGTATTGTTTATCTCATTTCCTACTCACCTTTGCTCGAGTCTTGTGATGGATAGGCAAAGCACATCATCTCTGGTCTACCACCACGACGACGAGTTCGATGTTATGAAGAACTTCATCGACGCCTAGATGCACAAGAAAATGGAGGAGCTCAAGGCCCTCATCAAGAACCGCAAGTGGTCTTCCTCATCTTCGAGAATACACTCAACTGCTAAGACTCCCGAACTACCATCTCCGGCGAGTACACACAAGCATTGACATCGACATGACCATGAAGAGCGAGCTTCAGGACATGCGTTGGCTGCTCTGCCAACCCCGTGCACACGGGCCCTCGACCCCCGTGCACACAGGACCCCGTGCACACGGCATACTGCATCCCCGTGCACACGGGCTCTACAGAACCGCGACATCAACTAAAAGGCTGTGGCTTCTTCAACACATTTGGCATCTTCGCTAAGTGACTTCAAGGCATCTCCGCCTTCGGACGTACGGCATCTTCGCCTACTCCACGAGCTCAAGTCCACTACCTCCACGAGATACTATGACTTCACCGACGACGATGAGTGTCCATTCTTTGGGACTCATTACCCCGAAGAGTACCTTGAGTGGGAGTGCAAGATGGACGACTACCTCAAGCTGCACCAAGTACCCTTCGACGATCAAGTGAAGTGCGCCACAAGTACCTTCCATGACTATGCATCGACATGGTGGCTTCATAGACCTTCAACAAGCTTCACTATGACGTGGCCCACGATGAAGAAAGAGATGAGGTGACAATTTGTGCCTTCCACCTACACGGAATATCTTCAATGCCAATTGGAGAACACCATACAAGGATCCAAGTCCCTCGATGAGTACTTTAAGAACATGAAAGAAGCCTTACGACGTGCCAGCATGGACGACCCCATTTGGATGAAGTTCTACTTCATGATGGGATTGAACAACGACATCTCCAAGACTATCTTCCCCGAGAACTAAAAATTCCTTGACGACAACTACATCGGTGCTCTCAAGGCGGAGCAAGAACTCATGAAGGCCAACTCTACTCGACCCAGAGCTCACTTTGCACCGACCATGCTACAAGACGGCGAGAGTGATGATGTGCCATCTTCGGCCTTCATCCACGACGAGAGTGATGATGTGCCATATTCGGCCTTCATCCACGGCGACAACTACGAGACGGTTGAACATGGGACTTTCCCTTCGACAACGGCGACATATGATGACTTGAGTGACTTGTGCCACCATATTGAGAGTGAGAGTGACTTCACCACTAGCCCCATATATATGATGAGTTGCCACAACTCCCATGTGAGGAGAGCCACAACCCCCACCACTTGGGTGAGATGAGTGACTCCACCATATGTGAGTTTGAGTGCACCTATTTTGAGGGAGTGAGTGAGGCACCACATAGAGAGAGTGAGGTAGTTGATGAGGCATATGAGTCCATTTTTCTTTCTAAAACTTAACCTCTCCCTCTATTGTGTCTTCTCCTTTGGTGCTAGGTCCCATATATGATGACACGCTGATCCTTGACGACTCCGTCCTTCCTTTGTACATGACGATGGCCATGGTGGACTATGATGCACCCCCCACATGGTTCCATCAAGATGAAGATGATGACCACCATTTGGTCTTCGCCACCTCACCTACACCACTTGAGTGGAATGAACAAGGTAACATAGGTGAAGGTGATGCTCTAGTCCCACTAGTGGACTATCATGACATTGATTGCTTTCATGATGTTGATCCCCTATTGCTATGATTCATGCTAGTATGATTTCCCCATGCGATGATTTTACCCATTTATGATGAGTTCGATGATTCCCATGTGGAGTCTATTAGTTGTGATGCCATGTTGCATATGATCACTTGTGATAATTCTCTTGGTCACATCATGTTTGCCAGTTCGCTTGACTTGTCATATGCTATGCATGAGATCAATCATATGTCATATTTGCAATCTCTTCATAGTGACTATGCATATGATATTAAAATAAACCCATTTTGCACACATGGCATAGATGACAAGCCTATAGTTATTGGCATTTGTTTCTCCTGTGATGATATTGACATGCTTCCTTTGCATCATTTATCCCATATGCCATGCCATAGCCACCTAGCTTCGGATATGCATTGTTTTGGATGTTGTCCATTTTCTCCATATGATGTTTCCAATATTGCTCACGAGGAGACCCCCATAGTTTCCCCATACATTTTAGGAGATTTTGATTCATCCCATTCATTGCATGATCCCAATACTTGTGTGCACCATATGCTCCCCATGAATAAAAATGCTATTGATGTGCCATATACTTGTTTGCTCAATTTGTGTCCCCATCGTGTTATACATAACAACTATTCTTTCATGATGGATGACATGTTCATATACCATGCATCCAATATGTTCAAGCAATGCTTATCTTGTACTAACTCTCACGTGCACATACACATCATGATGGATGATGTGTACATTTACCATGCACTTCGTTTGTGTCTCTTTTGTGTATGTACCCATGAACACTCGTCAACCTCACAATCCCATGAGTTGATGAAATGAACTCTAGAGAGCAATGATGACTTGGGATCCCGTGGATTGTCCTTACCACCACTCCCTTCGCGTAAGGACTTCATGCATCTCTTCTACACAGCTCTCACATGGTTACGGGTTATTTACCACTTCTAACTTTATGCCCATATTGCCATGTTAACTTTGCATGATATTATCATTCCTATACCTTTGCCATGCATTTGTGACACATGTGTTGCATTACACATGTTTCTTGATTCGCATACTTGTATGTGTATTTGCAAGCTTGGTGGAGATATTGCTTGTTATTGCCATGTTCCAGTTGTGCCCCATGCCTATGATGATACTTTGATCTCGCTTTGTGTTCGTGCTTGCGATATGTCATGTGCATTGCCTATGCATATTGTTCTCTCACATGACATGATTGCCATGAAATCCTCTAGTGTGTTGCATCTTCGCTCCACTAGATTGCATGACATGATTGATATGCTTGCTTATGTTCCATCACCGATGACTCATACATGCTCATTTATTGCGGTTGATGTCATCCATTTCCATGCTTTGCACATGATTGACTTGATTGCCTCACACATATTGAACAATTGCCCCTTCTTTTGTGTTGAGTGCCATGATATCTTCACTACCATATGCACATTATGCTTGGATTGTCTTGCACTTGCCCCATGTGTTTCGACAGCTCATTATTTTTGGTGTTGTGAATGATTCCTATGCATACCATAGACCATTTGTTGAGTGCTTTATGCATGCTTGCTATGACCGTGAGGTAGATGCTTGTTCACTTGTCACACATATTATCATCTTCACCTCCCATTTGCATGCTTGTTTCCATGATGTCCTTGATTGTGCTCAACTTATATGCTTAAATTTCATGCAAAACTTCTTTGTCAAACCATATGCTATGCTAGATGACAAAACTTGTTGGGTGAATCACCTCTTGAATGCTTGGTTTTGCTCTTACGCAACCACATTTGTTCTTCCAAGTGCTTTTTATCTTTGCTCCTTTTGAAGGAATTACAAGACGGTGCGACATTGGAGAGTGCCCATTTGAAACTACAAGATGATGAATGCTTGGTGATCGTCCACTTCTACACGGCAACATCATCTCTTTCCCATTGTGATTTGTATTTCGATTCGAGGTCGGATCTTTCCCAAGGGTGAGGGGATGATGCGGAGCATCCTATGGACATCACCATGTCAAGAGTCCATTTGGCAAGTGACACGTGCCACATCTACTTCATACATACAAAGGTGAATCGTCTCCTTTACACGTGTCCACTTGTACCTTTCGAGGATGGTATACTACTTGACCCCTCTCTTGTGTGCATACATGAGCGTGAGCGGAGCTACACATTCATCAAGGAGGAGTCCAAGAAGAAGAGAATATCTACACCATCCAAGAGGGAAGCCTGGAAGTGGAGAAGGAAGTGCCAAGAAGAAGGCAGCAGCTCCCAGGCGACCCCGTGCGCACGGGCCCCTCTGACCCCGTGCCCACGGGCCTCCCAGGCTGGCGGTCCTGAAGACCCAGTAATCATGGGCGTGTACCGTGCCCACGGGCCTCCCGGACCCCGTGCGCATGGGCTCATGCATCGAGTCTTTGGATACCCCGTGGTGGCTGTTGGGCTTGGCCCTTGAATCCCCATCTCGTCCCTACTTACCCCTTCATCCCTTGGACCTATATATATGCCCCTTCCTCCTCCATTTAGAGTTAGCTAAGAATAGATCTAGATATTAGAGCTTAGCTCATGTACCTCCCCTTGTGGGATTCCTCTTGAGAGAGAAGACTCCATTGGAGTACAAGACCTCCATTGGAGAAGATCCCTAGTGAATAAAGCCCCCATCTAGGGAAGGATCTATCTAGATCATCAAGCCCTCATCTCCTTCATAGGATTTGGGATGAACTCTACCAAGTATCGTGTTTCCCTTTGATTGTTCATGTACCTTGTGGATCTTGTGTGTTTGTTGGTCTAGTGGATGTGTGATTGGACTCGTTCTTGAGTGTTCCTCTTGTTTTCCCTCTTGTGTTCATCTTGTTCTTGGGGATTCCCCCTCCAATTCATGAAAGATCTCCACTTAGGGTTCCACCCTACAACACAATCCACCACACCACACTGGAGTAGGGTATTACACCACATCGGTGGCCCGAACCAGTATAAACCATGTGTCCCTTGTTCTTCAAGTTTGATGTGCTGAGCCTTAGGATCGTGGGGAGTGGGTGAGTTAGGGAAGGGAGAGATCTTCGTGCGCACCCTAGTGTTGGAACCTTGAGGGTTTTGCCGAAACCCGAAATCTGACAAATACACTTCGCCACAGCCCTGTCCCCCTAGGGCCATGGCTTTTTCTATCCTCGCGAGACACTCTCGAACGAGCTTGTGATTTGTGCATCTTCTTAAGTCCGTGCCCCCTGGGTACCTGTCGGGGAAACTGATCCACCAACACCTATGGGGACTGGGCCCCTTTCGGTTCGGAGGGGGGCGGAGGCCGCGCAAAGAGCGGATCGAGGCAGTACACGCGAGCAGTTTTACCCAGCTTCGGGCCGCACGGATGCGTAAAACCCTACTGCTGCTTGTTTGTGTGTATTGAATTCTTGCTCAGGAGCGATGGACGCTGCCAGACCGAGCTTGAGAGTGTTCCTGATGTTTCGAATGAGCCGAACCCCTTCTACGTTGCGCTTGGGCCTCCTTTTATACTTTCAAGGGGTCACCGACAGGTGGCAACGTAGACTAGAAGGGTAAAAATGGAAAAGGATGCGGTAGGTGTAGCTACCGCTACTTTGGACACAGTGCACCCTACCTAACTCTGACGGCAGGGGACAAGGTCATTGAATGCCCGTCTGAGTTGCCTAAACAGTGCAAAAAGTGACCGTTAGGAGCGCCACCGTTTGCCACGATGGCCTTCTCTTCATCTCCGCTTGCCACCATGTACCCCTGGCTGCACAGGCTCCCGCCACGCGCCCCTGAGGAAGCCTCATGGCGATACGCGGGTGGGTGAGCTGGAGCGTGGGTACAGAGTGGCAGCGGGCCCCCGGCGAGTACCTTGTCGGGGTCGTCGTCTTGTCGAGTCCAGAAGCTTGTCGCTCACCGGACCTTGCCGGGACGTGCGGTGCATCGCGGCAAGTTTCTTGAAGTGCCGTGGTTGGACTTCCCCGCAAGCTCCTCTTGCCGGGGCCTTGTCTCTTCATCTTGAATGCTTTGTTCTTGAATGGCTCCAAAGGAACCCACGGAGGACTCTGGCGGTCGTCCGGCAAGCCTTGTCGCGCGGCGCTGCAACTGCCCGTGCACAAGTTCGGGATACTAGGGTACCCCTACTCTAGTACACCGACAGGAGCCCCCGGGCCTGGGCCACACACGGTGCCGAGCGCTGTTGGGCCAGGCCCAAAACAGGGCACGGGCACGCGCGGAGCCTGGGTTATGCCGAATCTAACTCCGTATCCACCGCGCCCCCCATAACGGCACGCGTCAATAGCGGAGTCGTGGGAGATATCGTGGGTGGTTGTTTATTTGGAAGGACGAAATGTCCGCCCCGTCCCTCTTTATAAGCAGGGGAAACAGGGGCATTTCCCCCACCTTCGCCCTTCGCTACTGCAATCTCAGAAATCTCCGCCGCCCTCCTCCGCTTGCAGAGTTGAAAGAGGGCAGCGCTCCGCCCCCGTCGCTGCCGCCACCACCAGCGCCGTCGATCTCCCCCACTGCCTCCGCTATGCCTCCGAAGCCTGGGAGGGGGAAGGACACGAAGGCCGCAGCCGCGAAAGCTGTGAAGTCGACCGAAGCGCAGCGGCTTGAGGCGCTGCGGAAGG
>NC_041380.1:236964622-237038947 GCF_002162155.2 Triticum dicoccoides | reverse complement strand
CTGGTCGACGGAGACGCGGGTGCATCCGCGCACGAAGGTACTCTCCGCCGTCGCCTCGCAAGCAGCTCCAGTTGGCGGATATCCTTTGTTCGTCGTGTTCTTCTACTGCGGGCTCTGCCCGCCATTCTCTGATTTCTTTTTGAGTGCTTGTTTGACTTCTCATTCTTCTCCGGTCGTCAGGTTCACCCTCCGCGCATCCGATGGAGACCGAGGTGGGCGGCGGAGAGGACGCGCGCGGCAACACTGATGATGTCGTGGCCGCCGAAGACGGAGCTGGTGCCGATGTGCCTGCCGGTGAAGAGGCCGCCAAGGCCGCCGCTGAGGAAGCTGGCGGGGGATCTGGCGATCGCACTGACGGCCCTGAGGCCGCAGGAGCGTCAGGCGCTGCACCGACCGCCGATCCCTCCACCGCTGCCACAGCGTCAGGCTCCGAGGAGCCCCAGCCCGGCGCCTATCTGAAGGCTGGCGAGGGCATCTTCATCAAGCTCCCTTGGGCGTCAAGCTCCAAGGCACCGGTGGAAGGAGAAGTGTTGGATGGGGAGGTGCTCGCCTCCGCCGGGTTGTTGATCGTTGACGCGCCGGGAAGCAGCAGTGACGAACCCGAGGAGGAGCGGCTGCTGCGGAGGCTGCTGGCGCTCTATCACGCCCGTCAAGTCAAGTTGGAGTCCCAGGAAGCGCTCGTCGCGAAAGCGAGCGTGGATATAGAGAACCGCGCGGAGGAGCTCCGTGGTTTTCGCCAGGAAGCTCTCCGGGCCTTGGCGGAGGAGCGGGAGCAGCTTGCTGAAGAGCGGAAGGCCTTCCTCCTCGAGAAGGCCGAAGCTGAAGAGCAGCAGCAGCTCACCGGCGAGAAGCTGTACGCGCGAGAAGGCGAGCTGGCTCAGCGGAAAGTGAACCTCGACAGCCACGAGGAGGAGCTTGCCGCGCGCGAACGGGTACTTGGCGGGTCGCTCCAAGAGGCAAAGGATGCGGATGCGGCTGCTGAGACCGCCAAGAAGGAATTGGAAGTAAAGGTGGCGCAGCTGGAGGCTGATCTGAAGGTGGGTGGCGAAGAGCTTGCCGCGCTCAAGCTGGAGCGCGAGAAGGACGCCCTTGCCCAGGGTGAGCTGCAGGGCCAACTCTCCGAGAAGGGCAAAGAGCTGCGCGCCGCCAAGAATTCCAATGCTGATCTGGAGCTGAAGCTGGCCACCCTGACGGAGACGTTGGACGGCGCCAAGAAACGGGAGGCGGACTTGAAGAAGGACATCAAGGCCAACGAGGCGCTGCTAGCGAGGGCCGTCGAAACTCAGAATCTTCTCAGAGATACTGTGGCGCTCTGGACGGAGGGCCTCGTGAACATTGCTGCAGTCATCGAAGAGGAGCTGGTGCAATTGGGGGCGGAAGGCTTCGGGTACTCCTCTGACGAGAACCTCCAACCCAGCGCCAAGCTCACTCTGTTCTTCAAAGGCGTGGCGGCGGCGCTCCAGCAACTCCGGGAATGGATCCCAAAGCAGTTGGCCGACGAGTCACGCTCGATTTGTGCCGGAGTTCTGGAGAAAGTGCTGGTGAAGGTGGCCTTCCGCAATCCGGGCCTCAACCTCACCAACGTCCTCAAGAGGCTGCCGGCGGACGCTGATCTTGACGCACTTAAGGCCCTCGTCGCACCCATTGTGGACAGGGTGAACGAGGTCAAAAGGGTTGACGGCGGTCGCGTAGATTAGGCCGTCCGTTTTCTTCTTTTCTTGTCGCTGCCAGTCATGTCATGGGAACACTTTATTAGAGGCGCGACAAGTTATTTTTGTAATATAACTCTATCTTAGGCAAAAAATTGTTGTGTTACTTCCTTTGCTCGACTCTTGGCTTTGTATGGTTCTGCCCTACGCTTTCTAGGGAAACTTGCCGGTGCAGGCACCCTTGCCGCGAGCGCCGAGTGCGGAACTTCAGCAGCCTGCTGGCGGGGTCGCTACCGACAAGCAACCTTGTCGCAACTAGTTGCAGCTCACTTAAGTTGTTGAGCGGACTCGAAACAAAGTAAGGGCGCAGCTAGCTACGAGTTGGTTCCTCCGCGCACAGGTTTTCCATACAAAGCACGGTCGTTCAAGGAAAATAACTCAAAAACTTAAAAAACTGATTGCTCAAACTTTAGCAACTTAGCTTTTCTGTCGCCTGCTTCCTGGCAAGGAGAAACTTTCCTGAACGGCCTGGTCCACACCATTATCTTCTCCTTCCCCCCCCCCCGGTAAACCTTGTGGGCGAGGGAACCTTCCTTCTTTTGAGAAAGAAACAGAGAAATAAAGTAATGATATGGAGCCTTGGGCTCGTTATCGCTTACCGGGGTCTGGTGCTGCACAAAGTGTCAGATAACCTATGCGAAAAAGGATTATAGCATAAAGAAAAAAAACTGACAAGATGTGCGGGGCACATGAACTTTACTGGTGCACGGGGTCTGCGCCCGGCTTTGTACAAAGGATTACATGCAACAGCGGCAAGACTTGTACAAAAGGTGGTTGCTGGAAAAGCTTCCGGCAACCGCGCCCTACGGGTAAAACTTACGAAGATGTTCAATGTTCCAGGAGTTGCTCACCGGAATGCCATCTTCGGTCTCAAGGCGGACAGCGCCGGGCCTAGTGACTCGTTTCACCCGATAAGGGCCTTCCCACTTCGGCGTCAACTTGTTGGAATTCTTGGCGGACTGAACACGCCGAAGAACAAGGTCGCCTTCCTTGAAGCTCCTGGCTTTAACTTTGCGGCTATGGTAGCGACGCAAAGCTTGCTGGTAGCGAGATACTCGCACAGCAGCCTGAAGACGGTCTTCCTCAAGGAGCAGCGCGTCATCTTGGCGCAACTGCTCTTGCTCGAGCTCATCATAAGCGAGCACTCGAGGTGACCCGTAAACGAGTTCTGTGGGGAGAACTGCCTCTGCTCTGTAGACTAGAGCAAAGGGTGTCTGGCCAGTGGCTCGATTTGGTGTCGTCCTGATCGACCAAAGAACCACCGGCAGCTCCTCGATCCAGTTTCTTCCGCACTTGTGCAGCCTGTCGAAAGTTCTGGTCTTGAGGCCTCGCAGCACTTCAGCATTTGCCCTCTCCGCTTGACCGTTGCTTCTCGGATGAGCAACAGAAGCGAAGCAGACCTTGGCGCCAAGATCTTGGACGTACTGCATGAAGGTGCGGCTCGTAAACTGCATGCCGTTGTCGGTGATGATCCTGTTAGGGATCCCGAAACGGCAAACAATCGACCTGAAGAACTTGGCTGCTGACTGTGATGTCACCTTCCTCACCGGTTCCACTTCCGGCCACTTTGTGAACTTGTCGATGGCGACGTACAAGAACTCAAAGCCCCCGACAGCTCAGGGAAAGGGGCCGAGGATGTCGAGCCCCCAGACCGAAAATGGCCAGGATAAAGGGATCGTCTGGAGAGCTTGAGCTGGCTGGTGTATCTGTTTGGAATGGAACTGGCACGCTTCACACTTGGTTACTTGTGCAGTTGCATCCTGGAGGGCTGTCGGCCAGAAGAAACCTTGTCAGAATGCTTTGCCGGCAAGTGCTCTTGCACCAATGTGGTGACCACATATGCCTCCATGTATCTCTGCCAACAGCTGTTGTCCATCTTCCCGGCGAATGCACTTCATTTTCACACCGTTGAGTCTTATTCTGTACAGTGTGTTGTCGACAAACTTGTACATACTTGACTGTCAGGCTACTCTTTTCGCTTCTTCTTGCTCTTCGGGAAGCTCTCCTGTCTGAAGGAAACGGACGATCTGCTGCGCCCATGCTGGAGCTTGCGGCTCGACAACAAGGGCTAAAGGCATATCTGTTGCTGTGGGAACATCCGCTTCTACGGTAAGAACCTGCGGTTCGGCCGGAGCGTGATATTCCCCGGCAAGCTTGCCGGAGCAAAACTTGTCGGGAGCATCTGCTTCAACGGAACAAACCAAGAGGTTCGCCGGAGCAGACTGCTCCTCAGCACTCTTGGCGTCGATCTTGGGGACCTTCTTGGCGGCGGCTTCGGGAAGCTCTGCCGGAAACTAGTCATCAGAAACCAACTTCCTCTTCTTTCTCTGTCCAGTCGATGGTTTTACGGACGGTTGACTCAGCTTGAGCACAAAAATCCCTGGTTCCACAGGTAACTTTAGTGCTGCGCACTTTGACAGGCCGTCAGCAATATCGTTCTGAGCTCGTGGAACGTGTTCCATTTGCAGGCCGTCAAGGTGTGCTTCTAGCTTCCTTACTTCATCAACATATGCTTCCATCAACGGACTCTGATAGCTTTTGTTTACTTGGAGGACGACCAACTGCGCGTCACCCCTGACAATGAGCTTGTTGATCCCAAGGTCTGCCGCGATTCTGAGTCCGGCAAGCAAACCTTCATACTCTGCGGTATTGTTCGTTGCTTGCTCCTTGGGAAAATGCATCTGAACTACACACTTGAGGTGCTCTGCGGTGGGTGCGATAAGCAGCACGCCTGCGCCGGCGCCTTGCAGCGAGAAGGCACCATAAAAGTACATCATCCACTCTTTGCTTGCCTCTTTGACGGGGATGCTTGTTTCTGGAGTTTCTTCGTCTGGTGTCGGCGTCCATTCCGCTATGAATTCTGCCAATGCTCTGCTTTGTATAGTGGAAGTACTCTCAAACTTGAGGCCAAAGCTTGACAGTTCCAGTGCCCACTCGACAATCCTGTCGGTTGCTTCTGGATTTTGCAGTATCCTCTTCAACGGAAAGCGAGTGACAACTGTTATATCATGTGCCTGGAAGTAATGGCGTAGCTTTCTCGAGGCCATGAGAAGGCCGAAAAGCAATTTCTGTACGCCAGAATACCTTGATCTAGCCCCCTGTAGAAGGGAACTAACAAAGTAAACTGGGCGCTGCACCATTTTCCTCTGCACCTCCTTGCATGCCTGCGCAGACTCAACTTTGTCGGGGCTAGAGCTTGTCGGAGAAGCCCCCTGCTTGTCGCTAGATTCACTTGCCGCGGTTGCTGGCTCATCGTCCGCCTCCCTCTCCACTACTAACGCAGCACTAACCACTTGATTGGTTGCTGCCAGATATAGCAGCAACTTCTCTTGTGGCTTAGGTGCGACAAGTATTGGAGTGGAGGACAGGTACCTCTTCAAGTCCTGTAGCGCGGCCTCCGCTTCTGGAGTCCATTTCATCGGACCTGCCTTTTTCAATATTTTGAAAAACGGCAAGGCGCGCTCTGCGGACTTAGAGATAAATCTGCTGAGAGCAGCCACGCAACCAGCAAGCTTTCGTACATCCTTGACGCGCTTTGGTGCTTCAATCTGCTCGATGGCTTTGATCTTGTCGGGATTGGCTTCAATCCCCCGCTGTGACACAAAGAACCCGAGAAGCTTGCCGGAAGGGACTCCGAACACGCACTTCTCGGGATTGAGCTTGAGGTTGATCCTGCGCAGATTTGCAAAAGTTTCATCTAGATCTTGAATCAGAGTAGCCTTGTTTTTGCTCTTGACCACTATATCATCCATGTAGGCTTCCACATTTCTGTGCATTTGCGGCTCAAAAGCACGGTGGACTACCCTTGCGAATGTTGATCCAGCATTCTTCAAACCGAAGGGCATCCGTATGAAGCAGTACGTGCCACATGGGGTGATAAATGCGGTTTTCTCTTCATCCTCTTCTGTCATGAAGATCTGATGGTATCCTGAGTATGCATCAAGAAATGAAAGCAAATCACATCCGGCTGTGGAGTCAACAATCTGGTCAATACGCGGCAAGGGAAATGGGTCTTTGGGACAAGCTTTATTAACATCAATGAAGTCAATACAAAGTCTCCATTTTCCGTTAGCCTTGCGCACAACAACAGGATTGGCCAACCATGTGGGATGGAGCACTCCTCTGACAAGGCCTGCTGCTTCCAACTTCTTGATTTCTTCTGCGATGAATTCTTGGCGCTCCACTGCCTGCTTCCTGACTCTCTGCTTGACGGGCCGCGCATGAGGACAGACGGCAAGGTGGTGCTCGATTACTTTCCTGGGAACACCAGGGATATCAGATGGTTGCCATGCAAACACGTCGACATTCGCCCGCAGGAAAGCAACGAGCGCGCTTTCCTATTTGGGGTCAAGAGTGGCGCTGATGGTGAAGGTACCACCAGTGCCATCCTCCTTGGCGGACACCTTCTTAGTCTCAGGTGGAGCTGCCATTGCCTTCTTACACTTGCCGGTGGAGCTCGATGGTGCGTCCTCGACGGTAGCGCAGCACTCCGAAGAGGTGCACTTGCCGGAGTAGGCATCAGAGCTCTTGCCGGACTTGGTCTTCTTCTTCCCCCCGGGAGCTTCAGCGGCAAGTGTCTTGCGCTCTGCTGCGGCTGCCGCTTCCCGGTAGATCTTGTCAGCACAGATAAGAGCATCCTTCTTGTCGCCAGGGACAGAGATGACACTTATTGGGCCTGGCATTTTCAGTATGTTGTACGCATAGTGAGATGCTGCCATGAACTTGGCGAGTGCCGGACGGCCAAGGATTCCATTGTAAGGTAATGGAAAATCGGTAACGTCAAACGTGACCCTCTCAGTCCTGAAGTTCAGCTCGCTGCCAAATGTGACCGGTAGCGTGATCTTTCCCTTCGGCTTGCTTCTTCCCGGGCTGATTCCTTGGAATGTGCCGGTCTCCTCGAGCTCGCTATCAGGATCTGAAGTTTCTGGAGGACCGCGGAGGATATCAGGTTCAAGCCAGCCCCGCCGTCAACTAGCATCTTCGTGACCTTGAGATTGCGGATAGTTGGAGAAACCAACATCGGCAAACACCCGACCGCAGTTACGCGATCAGGGTGGTCCTCAATGTCGAAGATGATAGGTGCGCTGGACCATTTCAGGGGCTTGCGTGACTCTATGGATGGCTCTACTGCATTCACTTCCCGCATCCACTGCTTGAGTTGGCGGTGCGAAGTATGCAGAGAGGCGCCACCGTCAATGCACAGGACCTCTATGGCTTTCTGAAATTCCTGCTCGTCGGCCTCGTCATCATCCATGTCTTCGTCGTCGTCGTCATCTTCATCCTTGTCGCGGCCGTGGGGAGGTCTGTCTCCTTGCCGCTGCTTGGCCTTGCCACGGCGTCCTCCTCGGCCGGGACGTTTCTTGCCGGATCCACCAGTTCCTTCCTGGGCCTTCTCCTTGTCACGCCGCTCGTACTCAGCTTTTTGTTGCTCAACAAGCTGTTCGACTTTCTTGCAGTTCTGGAGATCGTGACCCTTGGTTCGGTGAATCTTACAATACTGCTTGCCGGAGATGTCCTGCTTGTCGGCGGCCGCCACAGGCTGGGCCTCCTTGTCGGAGCCACCAGCTTTAGCTTCCTTGGTGCCACCTCCGTTGCCGGTCTGCTCGACAGCTAGCACTTCCTTGCCCTTTTTCCTTCTGTTGTTCCGCCGCCGGCCTTTCCTTGTCGGGGCGGCATCCTCACTGTCGGATCCTCCTACTCCTGTACTCTCTCCGAGGAGTCTCCTCCCCTCTTCAGCGCGCCAAAGATGTCAGGGAAACTGATGCACCAACACCTATGGGGACCGGGCCCCTTTCGGTTCGGAGGGGGGCAGAGGCCGCGCAAAGAGCGGATCGAGGCAGTACACGCGAGCAGTTTTACCCAGCTTCGGGCCGCACGGATGCGTAAAACCCTACTGCTGCTTGTTTGTGTGTATTGAATTCTTGCTCAGGAGCGATGGACGCTGCCAGACCGAGCGTGAGAGTGTTCCTGATGTTTCGAATGAGACGAACCCCTTCTACGTTGCGCTTGGGCCTCCTTTTATACTTTCAAGGGGTCACCGACAGGTGGCAACGTAGACTAGAAGGGTAAAAATGGAAAAGGATGCGGTAGGTGCAGCTACCGCTACTGTGGACACAGTGCACCCTACCTAACTCTGACGGCAGGGGACAAGGTCATTGAATGCCCGTCTGAGTTGCCTAAACAGTGCAAAAAGTGACCGTTAGGAGCGCCACCGTTTGCCACGATGGCCTTCTCTTCATCTCTGCTTGCCACCGCGTACCCCTGGCTGCACAGGCTCCCGCCACGTGCCCCTGAGGAAGCCTCATGGCGATACGCGGGTGGGTGCGCTGGAGCGTGGGTACAGAGTGGCAGCGGGCCCCCGGCGAGTACCTTGTCGGGGTCGTCATCTTGTCGAGTCCAGAAGCTTGTCGCTCACCGGACCTTGCTGGGACGTGCGGTGCATCGCGGCAAGTTTCTTGAAGTGCCGTGGTTGGCCTTCCCGGCAAGCTCCTCTTGCCGAGGCCTTGTCTCTTCATCTTGAATGCTTTGTTCTTGAATGGCTCCAAAGGAACCCACGGAGGACTCTGGCGGTCGTCCGGCAAGCCTTGCCACACGGCACTGCAACTGCCCGTGCACAAGTTCGGGATACTAGGGTACCCCTACTCTAGTACACCGACAGTACCGCGACGCGATGGACTAAGCCATGACCAGCCCACGCCCGAGGGCTTGCGCAAGGAAGAATAGGACACCCAACAGAATTTTCTAACAATTTTGCAGCTTCACGATGTCTCCTGAGGCCAGCGACCCTTGAGTCAGTAGCAAGGGGGCCTCATGAGATGCTAGAGGGCGCGCCATCGCGAGGTGCGAGGCTACCGCGAGGGTATCAAGCTAAATTATCCTACCGCACCTACCCGGAACATGAACATCACGACATACATCAGAACAATAAGCATAGCATAGTTGCATCAATACCATGGTTCATTACACGCCCAAGCAGGGCCCTCTACTTTTTTCCAAACGCAGGAGAAAGGAAAGGCTAAATAAAAGTGGCCTGCGCGACCACAGCAGCTCCCGAGGCCGGGCTCCGGAGGCCCCCCGGGATCAGCCTGAGCGTTCCTCCAGCTTCATTGGAGCGCGACAACGAGATTATCCGCCACCTTCCTCGAAGCGAGCCCGGTGACATGGCAGCTGGTCCTCGCCGCTGCTGCTTGTGCTCTCACTGGAGGAGCCGCCGCTGCTGAACGAGCCGCGGTCGCCGCCAAGGGCAAGCTCACCCTCGGCGTTGTCGCGGCTGTCGTCAAGGCCAAGCTCATTGTCATTGCAGTCGTCTTCGAGGCAGCACCCTGCGCGACGGCCGTCTTCCCCGAACACCCTCACGTAGAGGGCCGCGACACCGTCGTACTTGAAGTGGAGGGTGCACCTCCCGCTCAGGCCGCGCGCGCGGGCAAACGCTTGCCAGCCGCGGGCCAAGGACACTTTCCCGGCAGCAGAAACTTTGACCCCGACCCACGAAGCCTTGCTGTAACAACCATCAGCCTGCAGCCAGAGGCCCTTAGGCCATGTGGCTGGCATCTCACCCGTGAAGAACGGGGGAGCAGGAGCCAGGTGCCAGCTAGCCTCTCTGACCACACGACGAACTCTAAGAGCACCTCGGCCGACTGGAAGCACGGCCGAAGAGGCCGGGCAACCATGGCACGCCTCCCCTCATCACAGGGGTTGCCTTGCCCTTGGTGGCTCCTGCCATGAGAAGAAATGCCACCACGGCTGGCCAAGGTGCGCCTGCGCCCCCGAGGAGCCACCACAGGAGTCGCGACGTGCTTGCAGGGGCGGCCTCGCCCACTCTTGGGAGGTGGTGAGACAGGTCCCTCCTTGGGGGCCTTCCCCTTCTCGGTAGTGGAGAACTTCCTCGTCGGTGCCATGAGGACTAAAGCAAGGCAGCAAGGCAGAGAGGAGGAAGAAGAAGCAGGCGGCGAGAAGATGGAGATGAGAAAAGGGGGATCTGCCCCTCCCTTCATTCATATATGAGGGAGGCCAACCGCTGGCCCCCATGATCCCACGCAATGATGGTTTTTCTCTGCATCCAATTGAGTCTCGTCAAGTCGAATGGTTACCGAGGCAGCGTGGGGAAGCGGAGGCGCCCACGTCCCATCAGTCGCCACGCGTCGACCAAGGCCGTAGGCAGTTAGGGCCCACGACGCTCCGCACTTGCCCTTTGGGTTCGCCTCGAAGCCAAGTTCGAGCGCCCCTTGTGCCCGGGGGCTACTATCGGCATTCTGGGAATAGGGGTACCCAGACTTGCCTGCCTACGGCCCATGACGTGGCTCCATTGACGGCCTGGTACGGCCCAGTTTTAGCAACGACAACCCAAGACCCTCGTGAGGGGCCAAGCCTTGCCAGGCGGGCGACACCAAGACCTCCCTGGGGGCATCCTCACCAGGTTGGCTCCCGAGGAGCGGAGATATCATTGCAAGGTGCACCTCGTGAGGTTCGTATGACGTGAGCCATGACAACCAAGGCTAGGCGGGCGCTAGTGGGCGCAGTGTACAAGTTTCCTCTTTGTTGCTAAGGAAGAAAGCGCAGGCGCGGAGTCCCGAGGGAACAGCTAAAGGTTTCTATTCCGGTGCAACAAGACCAAGACCACCAGGACGGCAGGGCAGAGGTCACCGCTGATCCCACCACGGCATCACGACGAGGAGCTTTTGGTAGGCGAAGACTATTTTTGTCAGGATAGCATTTACTAGTTGTCTCCCTTCAAATTTGACTATTGTGGGATCCCTTCCCGCCTTACATTTGGGAAGAGGACCAAGGCCACTATAAATAGGACCTAGCCACCACAATAGAGAGGAGGGAATCCATTCCACCCTGACCACCTCACCAGCTCATCAAGCACTAGAGCTACATGAATTCCCACCTATGAAACTCCTGAACCTTTCCCGGTTATGCAATCAGGGGTTGGGGATACAGGGGAAGCATATTATCTCACCCAAAGCTAGCAAATCCTACATCCAGCTGTATCCATCCTTCAACACATAACCAAGAAACCTTTGGAAATCATTTACCTCAACCTTCAAAAAGCATCCGTTATACGAGTTATGGCGATACTCCCGAACTCCCGCCCCAATACTGGGTGGCGTCGAGGTTATCTCACCAACAACTGCATAAAATAGATTTTCGATGTCGGCGAAACTCAGGTATTCCAGAACTGCAACGATAAAATTGTGATGACAACACCTCGGAGCTCAACTCCCCGAGACACTGCCACAACCTCTAAATGTCAGGAGGCACCAAGAACAATGTTCTCGTCACAAATCCATCGGAACGCTTCCAAGATACCCGCGTGATCCTAAATTTTTTTTAGTGAAATTTGAGAAGAGAAGAGTCAAAACTCTATGTCATGATGCCTCACCAGAGCGACGAAGGGACTGAGGAGGAAAAAGAATCCTACTCTCCGATATATATAATCCTAAATGACTCAAAACATTTTTCTAGAGTCAACAACGCCAGCGATTCGATCAAGCAAGGGGCTCCTAAGTCGGGGAAGGCTCTGATTACCAACTTGTAACGCCCACGATGCGGCTATATCTCCCACGTGCCGAAGCATGACTTAGAGGCATAACCGCATTGTAAGCAATGTCGCAAGTGAGTTAATCTTCACACAACCCATGTAATGAATAAGGAAAAGAGGTACATAGTTGGCTTACACTCGCCACGTCACACAATAGCATAAATAACATTACATTCATCCAGATACAAACAAGGTCCGACTACGGAACCAAAATAAAGACAACCCCAAATGCTATAAAGTCCCCGATCGCCCCAACTGGGCTCCACTACTGATCATCTGGAAAAGAAACATAGTATCGTCCTAAGTCCTCATCGAACTCCCACTTGAGCTCAGTCGAATCTCCTGGAGCGGTATCATCGGTCCCTACATCTAGTTTTGGAAGTAATCTGTGAGTCACGGGGACTCAGCAATCTCACACCCTCGCGATCAAGACTATTTAAGCTTATAGGAAGGGTAAAAGGTATGAGGTGGAGCTGCAGCAAGCACTAGCATATATGGTGGCTAACATACGCAAATGAGAGTGAGAAGAGAAGGCAAATGCACGATCGATGAACTATGATCAAGAAGTGATCCTAGAACAACCTACGTTCAAGCATAACTCGAGACCGTGTTTTCTTCCTGGACTCCACCGAAAAGAGACCATCACGGCCACACACTCTGTTGATTCATTTTAATTAAGTTAATTTTCAGGTTTTCTACAACCGGACATTAACAAATTCCCATCTACCCATAACCGCGGGCACGGCTTTCTAAAGTTCAAATCCCTGCATGGGTGTCCCAACTTAGCCCATCACAAGCTCTCACGGTCAACGAACGATATTCCTTCTCCCAAGACAACCCGATCAGACTCGGAATCCCGGTTACAAGACATCTCGACAATGGTAAAACTAAACCAGCAAAGCCACCCGAATGTGCCGACAAATCCCGATAGGAGCTGCACATATCTCGTTCTCAGGGCACACCGGATTGTCCAAGGTTCCGGTAGGCCAGCCCAGAGTTGCCCCTGGTGGCCACCGGCACCTGACAGGTTGGACCAACACTCAGACGAGCATTGGCCCGGGGGTTTAAAATAAAGATGACCCTTGAGTCCGCGGAACCCAAGGGAAAAAGAGGCTAGGTGGCAAATGGTAAAACCAATGTTGGGCCATGCTGGAGGAGTTTTATTCAAGGTGAACTGTCAAGGGTTTCCCATTATAACCCAACCGTGTAAGGAACATAACACCGGTATGACAGAAACTAGGGCGGCAAGAGTGAAACAAAACACCAGGCATAAGGCCGAGCCTTCCACCCTTTACCAAGTATATAGGTGCAATAAAGTAGACAAGATATAATAATGATATCCCAACAATAAACATGTTCCAACAAGGAACAAACTCCAATCTTCACCTGCAACTAGCAACGATATAAGAGGGGCTGAGCAAAGCGGTAACATAGCCAAACAATGGTTTGCTAGGACAAGGTGGTTTAGTGGTTTGACATGGCAATATGGGAGGCATGATAAGCAAGTGGTAGGTATCATAGCATAGGCATAGCAAAAGAGCGAGCATCTAGCAAGCAAAGATAGAAGTGATTTCGAGGGTATGGTCCTCTTGCCTACAAAGTTCTCCGAGTTGACGTTAGCTTGATCCTCGTAAACGTACTCAACGGGCTCCTCGATCACGTACTCATCTCCCGGCTCTACCCAAAGCAAGAACACAAGCAAAGGGAGACACAATCAACCACGTGCAATGCAGAAGCAACATGATGCAAAATATGGCATGATATGTGGGATGTGATATGCAATGCATATGCATGTTTCGGAAAGGAAAGATTGAACCTGGCCTCAACTTGGAAAACCAAGAGTTCCACTGGAAAGAGGAGTTGATTTCGGTCGAAACCGATATAAACATCACCGGAATCGGATGCACGATTTGCAAATGGCAAGCAAAACAAATATGGCACCGATCTGTGATTAACAACACGAGGCCATCTAAATGCATCAAGAACAACAAGCTACTGCACTCTAACATAACAACAAAATACATGGCAGTGAACCACTCAAGAATCTTGACGAAAGATGAACACTGAGCTACGGCTAATTCACTCAATAGCAGGTTCAAACAAGCATGGCAAAAGTGCAAAAGATATCAGGTTACAGACTTAGTGAAAATAACATGTCAGGAATTTAACATCAGGAAACAATGTTTAGAGCAAGATAACTACATGCTACAGGAAAATATCATGGCAAAGAAAGGCATGGCATGAAGCTACTCAAAGCATACAACAAAAGTCCCTTACTGACCATAAGCCAAAAGGGATCAGAAAATACAATGGCAACCATGTGAACATAGCAACTTTCGTTAACAGATTCATACTTGGAAGAGAACTGGAACATGTCAGAACAGATATTAAGTAGGCATGTTTACGAGCTCGATGCACTCACCACAAGGCATTGCATGACAAACTAAGCATACACCCAGCAAGTAGACATGGCATACAAGCTAAAGATCGCAAGACCAACATCATAGCATGCATGGATCAACTACAACAACCTCGGCAAAAATTCTTAACATGTAAACATTCTGCCAGGAACATTTTATAGCAAAAGTAGAGCACAATTGGGTCAAGCTAGGGTGCCCCATTATTGCAAACAAAGACACGGATGGATAGAGCACAACCATATCTACAAAACATCCTTACTGATCATACTCAAAAGAGGCATGGATCACTTTGGAGCAACAAGAATACATGGCATAAAAATATTAACAGGGCAAAGACTTAGAAGATTTCTAAGTCCCTGAAATCAGCAGCATCATCAGGGCTACTTTGCATGCTTGTGCTAGTCACCACGGAGATCACAAAAATACATGGCATACACCCGTGTAAAGATGGCATGGCATACTTCAAAACTCATGTAGAGCTCAAGTTCATAGGAGGCACACATTAATCATGGCAAAAATGACAAATGTACAATTATTGATTAGAATCTGAAACTAATATAAAGTAGCACTCTTCCAAGAGCATTTAGGGCATTAAGATGAGCTCAAAATAACATGGTGCAATGGAATGAAATGAAGTACTCGTCAAGACGAACAATTTGATATGCTACACGCCCGAAACGGAGCCACGGTTGCGGAGTTATGATGCGATGAAATTATGCAAAAATACTGAAACGGAGGCAAAAAATCAACCCGATCCAGATCTAGGGTTCCTCGCGGGCGCGCGAACCAAGGTCTTCGGCGAGAAGGAAATAGCTTCGGCGAGGCAGGAGCTTGCTCCGGCGAGGGGGGAGGTGAGGAGGAGGTCGGTGGAGGTCACCGGACGGCGGAGGCAGCGCCTCCCGCGCGGATCCTGCCGCGGTGGCGCGAGGCGACGAATGGCGCGAGCGGCAGCGGCGGTCGGCGATGGCGGCGGCGGCGCCGGGCAGCGAGAGGAGTGGCGGCAGCGATGAAGCGGCACGGCTACGGGGCGAAGCGGGCGGCGGGCGATGGCGCTGGGCCCGCGGGGGCCGGACGCGGGCCTGGCGGGCCGGCGCGGGCGAGGCGGCGATGTGGGGCGGCAGGGTGGCGACGAATCAGACGATGCCACGTGGCGGTGTACGGTGGAAACGGACGTGTCCGACCGGCGGGATTTCGTCCGACGGCGCGAGGAGGTGGAGAGGTTAGGGTTTCGTCCGAGATTTGGAATGGGATGGCCTTTATATTGGTAGAGGGAGCTAGCAGGCTCCAAATTGAGCACGGTTTTCGGCCACGCGATCGTGATCGAACGATCTAGATGATGGAGAGGGTTTTGGGCCACCTTGGAGAGGTGTTGAGCTGCAACACACACGAGGCCTTTTCGGTTCCTCAGTTAACCGTTGGAGTATCAAACAAAGTCCAAATGGCACGAAACTTGACAGGCGGTCTACCGGTAGTAAACCAAGGCCGCTTGGCAAGTCTCGGTCCAATCCGAGAACGTTTAATTCCCACACACGAAAAGAGGTAAAAGGGGAGACCGGAGGACATAGGAGCGCCATAATGCAAAATGGACAATGGGGAAAATGCTCGGATGCATGAGACGAACACGTATGCAAAAAGCGATGCACATGATGACATGATATGAGATGCATGACAAAGACAAAAACACACGACGACAAAAACCCGACAATGAGGAAATAGCATAACTTAGTGCCAGAAATGGCAAGAGTTGGAATACAAATATGGAAGGTTACATACGGGGTGTTACAACACTCCACCACTACGAAAGGATCTCATCCCGAGATCTAGGACTGGAAAAACTCCGGGTACTCAGAACGGAGGTGGTCCTCACGTTCCCAGGTGGCTTCATGGTCGGAATGATGTGACCACTTGACTTTCAGGAATTTGATAGACTTGTTGTGAGTCTTGCACTCAGTTTCTTCAAGAATAGCAACTGGGTGCTCACGATAAGACATGTCTTCTTGGAGATCAATTTCTTCAAAGTTGACGGTGCGGTCAGGAGTCTTGAAACACTTCCGGAGTTGAGACACGTGAAACACGTCATGCACGTTTGCAAAGTTGGATGGAAGCTCAAGTTGATAGGCTAGATCGCCTCTTTTGCAAATGATCTTGAAAGGACCCATGTATCTAGGGGCAAGCTTCCCTTTGATACCGAAGCGACGAGTACCTTTCATTGGAGAGACGTGGAGGTAGACATGGTCTCCGATCTCGAAAGCCAAGTCACGCTGTTTGCTATCATAGGAACTCTTCTGGCGCGATTGCGCGGCTTTGAGATTTTCGTGAATGACTTTGCACATTTCTTCAGCCTCTGTGATCAAGTCATTGCCAAGAAGTTGGCGTTCACCAGTCTCGGACCAGTTAAGGGGAGTACGACACTTCCTGCCATAGAGAATCTCGAATGGGGCCTTGCCCGAACTCATTTGGAAGCTGTTGTTGTAGGAGAACTCGGCATATGGAAGAAAATCTTCCCACTTCATATCGAAAGAGATGACACAAGCTCTGAGCATATCTTCAAGAATCTGATTGACTCGCTCGACTTGGCCACTAGTTTGAAGATGAAAGGTCGTGCTGAAGCGAATGTTGGTGCCCATGGCCTTCTGAAAGGAATCCCAGAACTTAGAGGTGAAGATACTTCCACGATCTGAAGATATCAACTACAGAATGCCATGCAGAGAGACAATCCTAGAGGTATATGGCTCTGCCAACTGAGCTGATGTGATAGATTCTTGGATAGGAAGAAAATGAGCCACTTTAATGAGCTTGTCGATGACAACGAAGATAGCATCATTGTCACGCTTGGATTTTGGAAATCCAGTCACGAAGTCCATCTCAATATGGTCAAACTTCCATTCTGGAATGGCAAGAGGTTGGAGGAGACTAGCTGGTCGTTGGTGTTTTGCTTTTACTCTTCTACAGACATCACATTCATTCACGAACTGAGCAATCTCGCGCTTCATTCGAGTCCACCAATATGACTGCTTGAGGTCCTGGTACATCTTTGTACTTCTAGGGTGAATGGAGAGGAGTGAATTGTGAGCCTCGTTCATAATGACTTTACGAAGGTCACCTTTAGGCACCACAATGCGATCCTCGAAGAATAGAGTATCCTTGTCATCAAGGCGATAGCACTGGTACTTGGGTTGACTCTTGGCAATCCCAATCTTCACCTTCTTCACCATAGCATCAAGAAGTTGAGCCTCGCGAATCTGATCTTCCAAAGTAGGAGAGACTTGGAGGTTGGCAAGGAATCCTTGAGGAACAACTTGAAGATTGAGTTTGCGGAAAGCTTCACAAAGCTCTGGTTGGTAAGGCTTGATAATCAGACTGTTGCAGTAAGCCTTCCTGCTCAATGCATCAGCAATTACATTGGCCTTGCCTGGAGTATATTCAATACTTGGATTATACTCTTGAATCATCTCGACCCAACGAGTCTGCCTGAGGTTGAGGTTTGGCTGAGTGAAGATATACTTGAGGCTCTTATGATCAGTGAAGATGTCCACTTTTCTTCCCAACAAGAGATGTCTCCATGTTAAAAGAGCATGGACAACTACCGCCAACTCAAGGTCATGAGTGGGGTAGTTATTTTCATTAGGCTTCAACTGGCGAGAGGTATAGGCCACAACTTTATTCTCTTGCATCAACACTGCACCGAGACCTTGAAGGGAAGCATCATAGAAAACTTCGAACGGTTTGGATTCATCAGGAGGAGTCAGAACTGGAGCAGTGACTAACTTCTCTTTCAGGGTGTTGAAAGCGACGTCACATTCAGGCGACCAGACATACTTCACACGCTTCTGGAGGAGGTTGGAAAGAGGCTTCGCGATCTTAGAGAAATTCTCAACAAACCTTCGACAATAGCTTGCGAGCCCAAGGAAGCTGCAGAGTTGGTTCACATTCTGAGGCGGTTCCCAATTCACAATTGCAGACACCTTCTCAGGATTAACAGCTATGCCCTTGGCGGAGATGATATGCCCAAGGTAGAGAACCTCATCGAGCCAAAACTCGCACTTTGAAAACTTCGCATAGAACTGATGTTCTCTAAGTTTATCCAGCACCAATCTCAAATGCTTGGCATGATCCTCCTTGTTCTTGGAAAAGAAAAAATGTCATCGAGGTAGACCAAGACGAAGTCATTTGTGTGGGCATTGAAGATGAAGTTCATCATGCGAGAGAATGTTGGCGGAGCATTGACGAGACCGAAAGACATGACAGTGTATTCATATGAACCATAGCTTTTTCTGAATGCTGTCTTGGGGATATCTTCTTAACGAATGCGAATCTGATGATAGCCCATACGGAGATCAAGCTTGGAGAATACTTGAGCACCTTTGAGTTGCTCGAAAAGCTCATTGATGTTCAGGAGTGGGTACTTGTTCTTTATGGTCTTCTTGTTCAATGGACGGTAGTCGACACAAAGTCGGTCTGTTCCATCCTTCTTCTTGACTAAAAGAACACCACAACCCCATGGAGAAGAACTTGGTCAGATGAGACCCATACGCTCTTGAATATCGAGTTGCTTCTTCAGCTCCTTCAACTCTTCAGGTCCAAGCTTGTAAGGACGTTTGCAAACAGGTTCCGTGCCAGGCTCAAGATCGATGACGAATTCAACTGGCCGGTGCGGAGGCATTCCTGGAAGCTCTTCTGGAAAGATGTCTTGATATTCGCAAACGACTGGAATCTGAGATATGGCATCCAACTCGCCCTTCTCGTTGAGAGAAAACAGTCGAATGGTATCATCACGAGCGGCAAAGACGATTACATCCTCAGAAAAATGTGTCAATTGAATCTGCCTGGCAGCACAATCAAGCTGAGCCTTGTGCTTAGAAAGCCAATCCATTTCGAGAATAAGATCAATATCTGAGTCACCAAGAACATTAGGAGAAGACAGAAACTTGTAGTCACCCATCATGATGGTAACATCTTGAACAATGGAGTTGGTGTTCATGCGTTTACCCGGAGAGACAACTGCTAATGGTCTAGGAGAAACTTGAAAAGCTAACTCATGCTTAGATGCAAACAGTCTCGAGATGAAACAATGTGATGCACCAGTGTTAAAAAGAACTATTGCAGGAATATCGTTAACAGGAAGGTTACCCATTATCACATCTGACGAGTCCTCTGCCTGAGCTGCGTTCAACAAGTTGACCTTGGCATGCTTGGGATTATGCTTGACCACTGCGGTGCTGGCAGATCTCACAGGAGGAGGAGGAGGAAGACGCCTCTGATTGAAGCATTTGTTGGCATAGTGACCCTTCTGCTGACACTTGTTGCACGTGACCTCTGAAAGCGGACGGTGATACTGAGCACTTGATCTTGGAGCATGAGATGAAGTCTTGTTCTGAAAGCCTGGGTTGGGTGGGTGGGAAGATCCATTGCCACCTTTGCTCTTCTGCTGATAAGGCTGACGGAACGGAGGAGGAGGAGGTAACCAATACTTTTGCTGCTTAGTTGCCACTTGAGTTGAGGAAGAAGGAGTTGCATCCCTGGCTCGTTTCTTGGAAGCATCGCACTTGAGCTGAGCAGTCTCTTGTTTCAGTGCCATGTTGTAAAACTCATCGTACTTCTGCGGCTCGAAAAGCACAAGAGCTAGTTGGAGATCTTCTCTGAGGCCACCTCTGAACTGATAAATCATGCTCTTCTCGTCAGGGACGTCTTTCTTAGAGAAACGAGCGAGCTTCTGGAACATGATGTTATACTGGTAAACAGACAAGCTGCCTTGCTTCAGGTTGCGGAACTCCTCATGCTTGCTCTCAACAACACTCTGAGGAATGTGGTGAGCTTTGAAGTCTTGACGGAATTCATCCCAGGTAATCACACGACCTCCTCTGGAATCTTTGTATTGCTGATACCACTCTGCAGCTTGGTCTTTGAGTTCGAACGAGGCAAACTTGACAAAGTCCTCAGGCCTGACATTGCTGCACTCGAAATGCTTGCAGATATCCACGAGCCAATCATCAGCGTCTGTTGCCTCGACACAGTTACTAAAGGTCTTTGGATGGTTTGCGAGGAACTGGTTGAGTGTAGAAAACTGATTCTGATTGTTGCCATGGCCTTGATTCCCTTGGTTGCGCTCTTGCAAGAGTTGCATGATCAGCTGCGTGTTGGCATTGGTAGCGGCCATCATAGCTTGCCATGCCTCTGGAGGTGGAGGTGGTGGCGGCGGTTCAGGATTCTAACGTGTTGGAGGAGCCATCCTGAAGAGGGTGACATCCATTAGCATCTTGACAGACATATATTCAAGCTGAATCAAATGGATCGAAATTGCAACATATAGCCTTAACATCCGAACAAAATGAACGAATGAATTCCAATTGAAATGGTCACATTTCCATAAAAAGAGAAGCCGCTTAGATAGAGGTAGATGAATAAAACAACAAGGTACAAACAAGAAAAATACTTGGTGAGGATTACCCAATCACAAACCAAATATTTGTGGAAGAAATACTAGAGCTACATGAATTCCCACCTATGAAACTCCCGAACCTTTCCTGGTTATGCAATCAGGTGTTGGGGATACAGGGGAAGCATAATATCTCACCCAAAGCTAGCAAATCCTACATCCAGTTGTATCCATCCTTCAACACATAACCAAGAAACCTTCGGAAATCATTTACCTTAACCTTCGAAAAGCATCCGTTATACGAGTTATGGCGATACTCCCGAACTCCCACCCCAGTACTGGGTGGCGTCGAGGTTATCTCACCAACAACTGCATAAAAGAGATTTTCGATGTCGACGAAACTCAGGTATTCCAGAACTGCAACGACAAAATTGTGACGACAACACCTCGGAGCTCAACTCCCCGGGACACTGCCACAACCCCTAAATTTTAGGAGGCACCAAGAACAATGTTCTCGTCACAAATCCATCGGAACGATTCCAAGATACCCGTGTGATCATAAAAAAAATTAGTGAAATTTGAGAAGAGAAGAATCAAAACTCTACGTCAGGATGCCTCACCCGAGCGACGAAGGGACTGAGGAGTAAAAAGAATCCTACTCTCCGATATATATAATCCTAAATGACTCAAAACATTTTTCTAGAGTCAACAACGCCAGCGATTCGATCAAGCAGGGGGCTCCTAAGTTGGGGAAGGCTCTGATTACCAACTTGTAACGCCCACGATGTGGCTATATCTCCCACGTGTTGAAGCACGACTTAGAGGCATAACCGCATTGTAAGCAATGTCGCAAGTGAGGTAATCTTCACACAATCCATGTAATGAATAAGGAAAAGAGGTACATAGTTGGCTTACACTCGCCACATCACACAATAGCATAAATAACATTACATTCATCCAGATACAATCAAGGTCCGACTACGAAACCAAAATAAATACAACCCCAAATGCAACAAAGTCCCCGATCGCCCCAACTGTGCTCCACTACTGATCGTCTGGAAAAGAAACGTAGTATTGTCCTGAGTCCTCATCGAACTCCCACTTGAGCTCAGTCGAATCTCCTAGAGCGGTATCATCGGTCCCTACATCTAGTTTTGGAAGTAATCTGTGAGTCACGGGGACTCAGCAATCTCACACCCTCGCGATCAAGACTATTTAAGCTTATAGGAAGGGTAAAACATATGAGGTGGAGCTGCAACAAGCACTAGCATGTATGGTGGCTAACATACGCAAATGAGAGCGAGAAGATAAGGCAAAGGCACGATCGATGAACTATGATCAAGAAGTGAACCTAGCACAACCTACGTTCAAGCATAACTCGAGACCGTGTTCTTTTCCCGGACTCCGCCGAAAAGAGACCGTCACGGCCACACACTTTGTTGATTCATTTTAATTAAGTTAATTTTCAGGTTTCCTACAATCGGACATTAACAAATTCCCATCTGCCCATAACCGCGGGCACGGCTTTCTAAAGTTCAAATCCCTGCAGGGGTGTCGCAACTTAGCCCATCACAAGCCCTCATGGTCAACAAAGGATATTCCTTCTCCCAAGACAACCCGATCAGACTCGGAATCCCGGTTACAAGACATCTCGACAATGGAAAAAGTAATACAGCAAAGCCACCCGAATGTGCCGACAAATCCTGATAGGAGCTGCACATATCTCGTTCTCAGGGCAGACCGGATTGTCCAAGGTTCTGGTAAGCCAGCCCGGAGTTGCCCCTGGTGGCCACCGACAGTTGACAGGTTGGACCAACACTCAGAGGAGCACTGGCCCGAGGGTTTAAAATAAAGATGACCCTTGAGTCCGCGGAACCCAAGGGAAAAAGAGGCTAGGAGGCAAATGGTAAAACCAATGTTGGGCATGCTGGAGGAGTTTTATTCAAGGTGAACTGTCAATGGGTTCCCATTATAACCCAACCGTGTAAGGAACGCAAAATCAAGGAACATAACACCGGTATGACGGAAACTAGGGCAGCAAGAGTGGAACAAAACACCAGGCATAAGGCCGAGCCTTCCACCCTTTACCAAGTATATAGGTGCATTAAAGTAGACACGATATAATAATGATATCCCAACAATAAACATGTTCCAACAAGGAACAAACTCCAATCTTCGCCTGCAACTAGCAACGCTATAAGAAGGGCTGAGCAAAGCGGTAACATAGCCAAACAACGGTTTGTTAGGACAAGGTGGGTTAGTGGTTTGACATGGAAATGTGGGAGGCATGATAAGCAAGTGGTAGGTATCGTAGCATAGGCATAGCAAAAGAGCGAGCATCTAGCAAGCAAAGATAGAAGTGATTTCGAGGGTATGGTCATCTTGCCTGCAAAGTTCTCCGAGTTAACGTTAGCTTGATCCTCGTAAACATACTCAACGGGCTCCTTGATCACGTACTCGTCTCCCGGCTCTACCCAAAGCAAGAACACAAGCAAAGGGAGACACAATCAACCACGCGCAATGCACAAGCAACATGATGCAAAATATGGCATGATATGCGGGATGTGATATGCGATGCATATGCATGTTTCGGAAAGGAAAGATTGAACCTGGCCTCAACTTGGAAAACCAAGAGTGCCACTGGAAAGAGGAGTTTATTTCGGTCGAAACTAATATAAAGATCACCGGAATCAGATGCACGATTTGCAAATGGCAAGCAAAACAAATATGGCACCGATCTGCGATTAACAGCACGAGGCCATCTAAATGCACCAAGAATAAGCTACTGCACTCTAACATAACAAAAAATACATGGCAGTGATCCACTCAAGAAGCTTGACAAAATATGAACACTGAGCTACGGCTAATTCACTCAATAGCAGGTTCAAACAAGCATGGCAAAAGTGCAAAAGATATCAGGTTACAGACTTAGTGAAAATAACAACATGTCAGGAATTTAACATCAGGAAGCAATGTTTAGAGCAAGATAACTACATGCTACAGGAACATATCATGGCAAAGCAACATATGGCATGAAGCTACTCAAAGCATACAACAAAAATCCCTTACTGACCATAAGCCAAAAGGGATCAGAACATACAATGGCAACCATTTAAACATAGCAACTTTTGTTAACAGATTCAGAGTTAGAAGAAAACTGGAACATGGCAGAAAAGATATTAAGTAGGCATGTTTACGAGCTCGATGCACTCACCACAAGGTATTGCATGACAAACTAAGCATACACCCAGCAAGTAGACATGGCAGACAAGCTAAACATGGCAAGAACAACATCATAGCATGCATGGATCAACTACAACAACCTCGGCAAAATGCTTAACATGTAAACATTCTGCCAGGAAAATTTTATAGCAAAAGTAGAGCTCAATTGAGCCAAGCTAGGGTGCTCCATAATTGCAAACAAAGCCATGGATGGATAGATCACAACCATATCTACAAAACATCCTTACTTATCATGCTCAAAAGAGGCATGGATCACTCTCTAGCAACAAGAATACATGGCATAAAAATATTAACAGGGCAAAGACTTAGAAGATTTCTTAGTCCCTGAAATCAGTAGCATCATAAGGGCTACTTTGCATGCTTGTGCTATTCACCACAGAGATCACAAAAATACTTGGCATACACCCCTGTAAAGATGGCATGGCATACTTCAAAACTCATGTAGAGCTCAAGTTCATAGGAGGCACACATTAATCATGGAAAAAATGACAAATGTACAATTACTGATAAGAATCTGAAACTAATATAAACTAGCACTCTTCTAACAGCATTTAGGGCATCAAGACGAGCTCAAAAGAACATGGTGAAATGGAACTAAATGAAGTACTCGTCGAGACGAACAATTTGATATGCTACACGCCCCAAACGGAGCCACGATTGCAGAGTTATGATGCGATGAAATTATGCAAAAATACTGAAACGGAGGCAAAAGTCAACCCGATCCAGATCTAGGGTTCCTCGCAGGCGCGCGAACCGAGGTCTCCGGCGAGAAGAAAATAGCTCCGGTGAGGCAGGAGCTTGCTCCGGTGAGGGGGGAGACGAGGAGGAGGCCGGGGGAGGTCACCGGACGGCGGAGGTGGCGCCTCCTGGGCGGATTCGGCCGCGGTGGCGCGAGGTGACGAGCGGCGCTGGCGGCGGCGGTCGGTGATGGCGGCGGTGGCACCGGGCGGCGAGAGGAGTGGCGGCGGCGATGAAGCGGCACTGCGGCGGGGTGAAGCGGGCAGCGGGCGATGGCGCTGGGCCCGCGGGGGCTGGACGCGGGCCTGGCGGGCCGGCACGGGCGAGGGGGCGAATCAGACGACGCCACGTGGTGGCGGACGGCGGAAATGTACGTGTCCGGCCGGCGGGATTTCGTCCGGCGGCACGAGGAGGTGGAGAGGTTAGGGTTTCGTCCGCGATTTGGAATGGGAGGGCATTTATATAGGTATAGGGAGCTAGGAGGCTCCAAATTGAGCACGGTTTTCGGCCACGTGATCGTGATCGAACGATCTAGATGACGGAGAGGGTTTAGGTTGGTTTTGGGCCACTTTGGAGAGGTGTTGAGCTGCAACACACACGATACCTTTTCGGTTCCTCGGTTAGCCGTTGGAGTATCAAACGAAGTCCAAATGGCACAAAACTTGACAGGCGGTCTACCGGTAGTAAACCAAGGCCGCTTGGCAAGTCTCGGTCCAATCCGAGAACGTTTAATACCCGCACACGAAAAGAGGTAAAAGGGGACACTGGAGGACATAGGAGCGCCGGAATGCAAAACGGACAAGGGGAAAATGCTCGGATGCATGAGACGAACACGTATGCAAAAGCGATGCACATGATGACATGATATGAGATGCATGACAAAGACAAAAACACACGACGACAAAAACCCGACAACGAGGAAATATCATAACTTAGTGCCAGAAATGGCAAGAGTTGGAATACAAATATGGCAGGTTACATACGGGGTGTTACAGTAACCCTGTCCTTGCCAGGCTCGCCTTCCCGGCAAAGGAGGCTTTCCTCCTGGTGGTTTCTTACTCCTCTGGCTTTGTCTTGGTCCTCTTGATCTGCATGTTGGCCTTCTGAGAATCTTAATTTCTTGTACTTCAGCATGTCCTTAGTGTTGTAAACTTGCTCCCGTGCCTGTGCACAGTCCGAGAAAGGGACCGAGGGTTTGTTGCACCGATGGAAGCCCCCGGGCTTACTCCGAACGTGCTGCCGAGCGTCATCGGGGTAGGTCCTAATAAGTGCACGGGCAGGGGTGCAGAAGAGGTTGGCCTCTTGAGGTCTTCTGTGCTTCTTCATTAATCTTGAGTCCGGGCCAGTTTCCGGTTTCCCCACGCGTTGTGTAAAGCTAATCATGGTGGGGACACTCTTGTAATGGCCCATGAATGACTTTAACGCATAGGGTGGAAACTGCCAATTTACACTTCCCACCACGCCCTTATCCCCAGCCATGTATGCGGCATGCATCGCGCGGGGTAGGTAACGGAGGCGCGTGGTGTGGGAGAGCATCAAGACAGGGGGCCGACCTTCACGGATTGGCGAAGGAGGGTGGCGGCCGCTTGTTGAGGGAGCGGCTCACCTCCTCGGCTCGCCTATAAAAGGAAGGGCGAGGGGAGAGTGTAGTCATCCATCTCTGCACTTATTCTCCTCCACCTTCTGCTTCCTGCTGGTTATGTTGAAGAGAAGAGCCTAGGGCCAGGCCCCGGGCTCCAGCTTGAGGTTGGTGACATAAAATGCTTGTGCTGATGCTTGGGGAGTGAGCTCGGCCCTAGCCTGGAGAAGAGACAGCAGACAAACCTCCCGTGGCGCGGGAGATATCAAGCTTTCCCATTGTGGGAAAATGCTTGCCTCCCTTCTTCGGTCGGTTGCCCTCCGGGTAGTGTGGTACTCAGCACGGGATGTTGCCGCTTGTTGGCTCGGTGACCAGGTTTCTGGTGCCTTCGGTGTTTACCTTGGAGGCAGGGCTTGGGATCGTTGCTAATCCCAGTACTGCCCCTCCCGGAGGCCATGGGGCTGATGTTGACGAGATGCGCCCCTTCCTGCCCGCCAAGGTGGGGAGTAGTGCGCCCCGAGCCCCCTGGCCGTCTTGGTTGATCGCCGTATCTCCGGGAAGGCATCGGGCTGGGGTCCTAGAACTTCTCTGGAGTAGTGGTGAGGGAGAGAAAACGAGGGAAGATGAAGAAGGCGAGTGGCAGGGTGTTAGGTCGGAGTATGATGGTGTGGATGCCTTTGCCTCCGATTGGCGACCTGCCGCCTCATCTTCCCGATCTTCCCCTCCCTCCCCGGCACCATCATCACCAGCCTCTTTGGGTAATAGCCGGGGAGGGATGTTTGCCTCTCCTCCAGCAAACTTTCGGCTAGGCTTTGGTGGATGACTCCGCCGGTGCCCAAGCCTGGGCTTCTCGCTGGTCCTAGAGGAGGTGACCAGGCGACCGCCGCCCTATTCTCCGTGCCCCTCCTTTGTAGCCTCGCCACTACTGATCTTGTCAGGCCGCGCCTGGCAGGTCGCGGCGGGATCGGGATGGGCCCCTACTTGGGGGCCCTTTTTGTCTTCTCCTCTTCCCACCACAATACCTGGTGGAGAGTAAACGGAAAGAGGGAGATCATGGGGCACTTATATTTTTGCAACCTTAAACCTGTAGGAACTAGCCAAATTTTAGTGCAAATAATGTAATCTCTCGAGTCCATGTCTATGTTCTGTAAGGTTGCACTTGTATAATCAGCATATTAATGAAAAAGATGAACCTTGCCGGGAACTCATGCATGTATATGCCCACGCAGAGGTGGAATGCCTCTTTATTTAAATAAACAAGTTTTTCCCGGCAGGCTATCCTGCCAGCACCCTTTTATTTTGTTGCCAGAGGATTGAGCCTACCAGGCATAAATAAAGGGGCCAACCCCCACCAACCTCTTTTCACCAAACGCCACTGCGATCATCCTGGCCAAAGCAATGTTCAAGTCCAAGGATGGGAGCACCTATGTTTCAAAGAGCGGCGAGGTTTTCTTATGCACAAGTTTCAGCTTATAGAACACTTATGGGCAGGAGATAGAACTTATCTATTTGGCTTGCCGGAGGTCGCAATGCTGGTTCATCTTCACAATTTCCGAGAGAGGACAAGCTCACGGCAGGAACCTGCAACCTCATGCAGATGGAAATGATGCAAGATGCGACCTTATCTATATGCATATGCAATTGCTCATGAAATGCTTACGCAATTCTCTTGAAATGCTTATGCATGCATGCAACTTGTCGGGGACCCCCAGTGCTTCGTTTATTTCTCTGTTGCTCAGGGTCTACGCCTGGATTTGTACAAGGGGCTACATGCAACTAAGGCAAGGCTTGTACAAAAGGGTGGCTACCGAGCAGGGCCCGAAGGCCGCACCTTACAGGTAGAACTTGCGGAGATGCTCAATATTTCACGAGTTTTCCAACTGAATGCCATCTCCGGTCCCTAGACGGACTACGCCAGGTCTAGTGACTCGAACTACCCAGTAACGACCTTCCCACTTCAGCGTCAACTTGTTTGTACCCTTGGCGGACTGAACGCGCCTAAGGACAAGGTCGTCTTCCTCAAAACACCGGGCATGAACCCTACGGCTATGATAGCGACACATGGCTTATTGATAGCGTGCAGCACGTGTAGCAGCCCGAATACGGTTATCCTCGAGTAGCACAGTGTCATCACGCCGGTGCTGATCTTGCGCTACTTCATCGTAGGCAAGCACTCAAGGTGACCCGTAAATGAGTTCCGTGGGGATAACTGCTTCTGCCCCATAGACTAGGGATAAGGGAGTCTTCCCGGTAGCTTGGTTTGGTGTCATTCTGAGGGACCAGAGAACTACCGGTAACTCGTCGATCCACCGCCTGCCGTGCTTCTGCAACGTATCAAAGGTTCTTGTTTTGAGTCCTCGTAGCACTTTAGTGTTCGCCCTCTCAGCTTGTCCATTTCTTCTGGGATGTGCGACAGAGGCGAATGAGGTCTTTCTTCTGAGGGCATGAACATATTGCATGAAGGCGCGACTCGAGAACTGGGTGCCATTGTCAGTAATGATCCTTGTCGAGACTCCAAAACGGCACACAATTCCTTTAAGAACTTGATAGATGACCGAGCAGGCACCTTTTCATGGCAGCTAATTCCAGCCACTTTGTAAAGTTGTCGATAGCAACGAACAAGAATCCAAAGCCCCCGGCAGCTCGGGGGAAAGGGCTGAGGATATCGAGACCCCAGACCGAAAACGACCATGACAAAGGATTGTCTGAAGAGCTTGTGCAGGCAGGTGGATGTTTTTGGAATGGGACAGGCAGGATTCACACTTGGTGACTAACTCAACCGCATCTTGGAGGGTTGTGGGCCAATATAATCCTTGCTGGAATGCTTTCCCAACTAATGCCCTTGATCCAATGTGGGAGCCGCACATACCTTTGTGTATCTCAGCCAACAGTTCCTTTCCTTCTTCCCTACAGATGCACTTCAATTTCACACCGTTAGGCCTCCTTCTGTACAGAGTGTCATCAACAAACTGATACATACTGGCCCTCCGGGCTACTCTTTCAGCCTCATCTTGGTCACCGGGAAGTTCTCCAGTTTGGAGAAAGTGGACTATGTGCCTTGCCCAAGTTGGAGCCTGGGGCTCGGCAATGAGGACTAGCGGCACCTCCTCAACTACAGGGGCACGTTCCTTGTTTGCGGGGACCGTAGGCCCAGCTGGAGGGTGCGGTCCGGCAGGTGATGGGGAGTTGTTTCTGGCAGGGTCCCTACCAAGAGCCCTGGGGGGCTCTATCGGGAGAGGCTTACCAGATTCCATCCTTCTCCTTTTCTGGGCCATTGTTGATGGGGATATAGAGGGCTGAGTAAGATGGAGAACAAAAGTTCTTGGTTCCACAGGAAGCTTTTGCGCAGCACACTTTGACACATGATCGGCTATGCTGTTTACCACACAGGGTACATGCTCTATTTGAAATCTGTCAAAGCACTCCTCCAATCTTCTTACTTCCTCAACGTATGCCTCCATCAATGGACTTTCGTAATCCTTGTTGACTTGTCTCACCACAAGGTATGAATCTCCTCGAATGATCAGCTTCTTGATTACCAATCCTGCGGCAACCCTTCATATTCTGTTGTATTGTTGGTCACCTCTTCTCAGGCAAAGTGCATCTGGATGACGTAGTTCAAGTGTTCCCCAGAGGGGGCCACGAGAAGCACACTAGCTCCTGCACCTTGCAGGTAAAAGGCACCATCAAAATACATGATCCATTCTTGGGGCGCTTCCTTGACGGGGATAACTGTTTTCGGTATTTCCTCATCAGGGGTTGGCGTCCATTCTGCAATAAACTCTGCCAATGCCCTGCTCTGAATTGTAGATGTGCTCTCGAACTTCAGGCCAAAACTAGATAACTCCAAAGCCCACTCCACTATTCTATCGGTAGCCTCAGGGTTTCGGAGTATCCTTTGCAACGGGAAGCGAGTGACAACCATGATCTCAAGGGCTTGGAAGTAGTGGTGCAGTTTTCCTTGATGCCATGATGAGACCAGAGATCAACTTTTGCACAATAGAGTACCTCGATGTAGCTCCTTGTAGCAAGGAGCTGATGAAGTACACTGGGTGATGCACCACTTTCTTCCTTGTCATGTCCTTAGGGTCGCCTTCGCTGTCATGCTTCCTTCTGTCTGGATCCTTATCTGGCTCTGTCATGCCTTGCCCACTCTCCGCTTCTTCCACTACCCCTTGTGCCACCAAAGTTGCACTAACCACTTGATTGGTTGCCGCAAAGTATAGCAGCAACGGCTCCTGTGGTTTGGGGGCAACCAAGGTGGGCACAAAGGACAAGTAGGCCATCAACTCTTGCAAAACCGTATCTACTTTTGGGGTCCACTTCATTGGCTTTGCCTTTTTCAGGAATTTCAAGGACGGCAGGGCATGCTCGGCGGACTTGAAATGAATCTGCCTAGTGCGGCAACGCACCCTGTCAGACGCCTCACATCCTTGACTGTCCTGGGTGCCTGGATTTGCTCGATAGCCTTGATCCTGTTGGGTTAGCTTCGATTCCCCAATGGGACACAAAGAACCCAAGCAGCTTGCCGGAGGGAACGCCAAACACACACTTCTCTGGGTTGAGCTTCAAGTTGATCTTGCGTAAATTAGCAAATGTCTCCTCCAAATCCTGTATGAGGGTGGCTATGTCCTTTGTCTTGACCACAATATCATCCATATAAGCCTCAATGTTCCTATGCAGCTGTGGCTCAAAACCAATCTGGACCGCCCTCGCAAAAGTAGACCCAGCACTCTTTAATCCGAATGGCATGCGGACAAAGTAGTACGTACCACATGGGGTGATGAATGAGGTCTTCTCTTCGTCTTCTTTAGCCATGAAGATTTGGTGATACCCAGAATAAGCATCCAAAAAGGAGAGCAAATCGCAAGCTGAAGTGGAATCCACAATCTGATCAATGCGCGGTAAGGGAAATGGGTCCTTCGGGCAAGCCTAGTTGAGATCTGTGAAATCTATGCAAAGCCTCCATTTCCCGTTATCCTTGCGAAAGACCACCGGATTTGCTAACCATGTTGGATGCAGTACTCCTCTGACCAAACCAGCTGCCTCAAGCTTCTTAATCTCTTCTGCAATAAACTACTGCCTCTCCAAGGCCTGCTTCCCAACATTCTTCTTGACAGGTCAGGCATGTGGGCAGATAGTAAGGTGGTGCTCGATTACCTCCCTGGGAAAATAGGGGATACCAGATGGTTGCTAGGCAAACACATAGACATTCGCCCGTAGGAAGGCAACGAGAGTGCTTTACTATTCGTCGTCAAGGGTGGCGCTCATAGTGAAGGTACCATCAAAGCCAGCTAGCCCTGCCGGGACCTTATTCACATGTGGTGCAGCAACCTTGGATCTCTTACTGTTGGAACTCTCCGGTAAGTCATCAACAAGCGTTGTACACTCCGAAGAGGTATGCTTCCCGGATTCCTTGTTAGCGTCCCTGATATCCTTCTTCTTTCCTCTATTCTCCTTGGTGGGAACTGCTGCTGCCGCTGCTTCTGCTGTGACTGCGTCCCAGTACATCTTATCCACGCAAATGATTGTGTCCTTCTCATCTGATGGGATGGAAATGACTCCTACCGGACCAGGCATCTTCAGGGTGTTGTAGGCATAGTGAGATGCCGCCATGAATTTAGCCAGGGTTGGGCATCCAAGGATCCCATTGTATGCAAGGGGGAGGTCAACCACATCAAACACAATCTTCTCAGTCCGGTAGTTCAATTCTCCCCAAATGTCACGGGCAACATGATCTTTCCCTTAGGATGACTCCTGCCGAGATTAACTCCTTGGAATGTGCCCGTGTTCTTTAGTTCTTCCTCTGCTATTTAAAGTTTGCTGATGACCTTTGGGGAAATCAAATTCAACCCAGCCTCACCGTCAACCAACATCTTTGTGACTTTGAGGTTGCGAATTGTTGGAGAGACCAACAATGGCAGACATCCTACCGTAGTGGTACAGTCAGGATCGTCCTCTTCATCAAAGATGATGGGCGTGCGTGACCACTTGAGTGGCTTCTGAGCCTCTGGCGTCGGCTCCACGACATTGACCTCACGTGCCTACCGTTTGAGTTGTCGGTGAGAGAAGTGCAGGGATGCACCCATGTCAATGCACAAGGCGTTAGTGGCCTTCTGGAACTCCACCTCACTGGTTTCCTCTTCATCCCCTCCATCACTCTCATCATTTCAAGTTTCCTTCTATCGACCCCTGGCAGGTTTTCCTTGGTTCCGGAAGGGTTTGCCGGGGTGATTAGCTTCACCGCCTCGACCCTTCCAACCAGTGGCGTCTGATCATTTTCCTTAGCACGCTTCTCATGTTATGCTCTCTGCCTCTTACAAGCTGCTCAACCCGATGGCACTCTTGAAGATCATGGCCCTTGGTTTGATGAATCTTACAGTACGGCCCATCGCCTTTCCTAGCTTTCTCGGCAGCCGCAACCTCCCGACAGTCAATGCACATGGCAGCTTCCTTGCCGAGGGGCTTCAACCCTGGTCTTCTTGCCGATACTGAGCGTGCCCGATCCTTCAACAGTCATCACTGCCTTATCCTTGTGGCTCTTGCTGTGCTTCTAGCTCTTCTTCTGACTGATGGATTTGTCGTCATCTTCCGAGTCAACGTTGATGCAATCCTCTTCTCCAGGGAGTTTCCTTCCCTCCTCCATCCGATCACACTTCTCCGGCAAGGTGTAAAGCTCCTTCACTGTCACACCCTGATTTTCATGCCACAACACTTAAGCTAATTAATCATGATAAAATGTGGTTTCACAAAAACTTTTGAGTGTTTCGGTCTTTGCTTGATTTGATTTTTGTGTGTTGGTTGCAAGTGCTCCAAAAATCAAATAAATCCTCAACTCTTATACTCCTTCTCCTTGATCCAAACCTTTGCCCAATGATCATGCCATGTGTATAGGAAGGAATAGTATTTTCTTACAAAAATGTTTTAACTAAAAAGTATTTTCTAAAATAGCTTTTACAAAATCCCCCGAACTGAGACTTGAACTACAAGTACTTAATTAAGGGTGTGAACAATCTTTCAAAAAATATGTTTGAATCCTATTAGATATAGGACTCCCAAAAACCACAAAGATATTATTCTAAAAGTTGTTTTACTATTTTACTTTAAGGCTTTTTCCTAGGGCCAGAAATGGTCTTTAGTAGGTTAAAATTATTTTAATATTTCAAAAATATTTGAGAAAATTTAGAGAGACTCAGTGGACATATATGGTCCATACATATGAGTTTCAACACATGGTCATGACCAAAATATTGGTCAAATCCCTCAGAAACCCTTCCTGGACATTTCAAGCTTTTGAAATATTTACATAGGAAATATTATCCATTAAATCCTAGAAAATTCTACCATGGCATAAATGACCTACTTGAGGATCCTACATAGTCTCATGTCATGGGGAACAACATAGCACCACAATACCCTCACAAAACCATTTCTGTCCTTTTCCAAGTTTGAACAACTTTCCACTGCCAAACATGTCCAAATGCTCTCAAACTTGGTGCACATGCTCAAATGGTGTAATAATGCATCTGGATCAAATGGCACAAGTTGGACAGAAGGATATCATGATCAAAGTGTTCTAAAACCCTTCCTGTCCATAACCAAATTTGAACAACTCTACATTGCCAAGGGTCTCCTTTTGATCTGAATTTTTATGGACATGTTCAAATCCTCAAATGATGACACTACACCAAGTGGTGAATCAAGGAGAATAGATTTGCATGACTAAATCTTGGAAAATCCATTTCTGTTGATTTCTAGGGTTTACCAAAGTTACATTGGCTACTTTTCCCAAATGATCTCAAACTTGGTGGAACACCCTACTTCTATGTGTCATTTCATAGTGTTAAGTTTCATGTCAAGTGAAATTAAATTTCTTGCCCAAACCTACATCAAACACCTTCTGGCAGAATTTCCAAATGTATGTTTCAACCCCTTCAACTAATCTCCATGAACTGAAACTTTTACCACAGCCTCATCTGGTCCTCCTGTACCTCCTGCATGCTTTTCTGCCCAAGGAGCAATGATTAAGGGGCGCAGAGACCCATTTTTCTTCCCTGGACAGCAGTTTTCCCTCTCTCTCTCAACCCCGCATATCCTCCAGTGGCTCCCCAGGGCATCCAATGCCCTTGCCACATTGTTTACTCCCACTCGCAGCCACTAGACACAAGTGGACGCGCGAGTGTGCGCGGAAAAGCCGCGGATGCCGGCCATTTGCACGCTCTGGAGCGCCTGGCAGAGCACCCGACCGTTGACGCCACACTCCCCACCACCTTGAGCCTCACCCTCGCGCCAGTCGAGATGCCTCGGCGTCCGCAACACGCCACTGTGCTGTCCCCCACCTCTCTCCCTCTCTATCACCTCGAGCAGCGCGTGCCTAGAGCTGCCTGGCTCGGCCTATGTGTGTGCGAGCCCGTGGCTCCACCAGGAGCGCTCCCTGCTCTCTCTCTTCCTTCCCTACACCAACACCACCCTCACGAGCGCCGCAGACAGCCCCGAGCCTCCTCCCGTGGCCACCACGGCCATTTCCGTGGGTGCCCATAGGCCACGTCCATTGTGAGCCGTGACCTCGCCATATAGGACAGCCCCAGGCTTCTCTCTGGAGCCATTTGCTCTCTCTCCTTCCCAGCAACCCCCTTACCAACCCGCACCTCCTCCTGTGCCCTCCTCTTCCTCCACGCCTGCCATTGCTGATGGCGAGCTCGGGCTAAATTCGTGTTGCCCGAGCCCCCTCCTCCCCACCTCGTCATGCCAGAACATCTCCACCACAAACAAGGAGCTCCCCCGTGCTCCAAATCCCATTCCCGATGGTCGTAGCATCCAAATCATCCTCACCGGCATCCCGGTCCACCGCTCTCGAAGCTCCTCCTCTTCCCGGGCTCCCCCGTGGGCGTGTAGCACATGGACGGGTGCGCCGCGGCATGCTAAGTCTGCTAGTGTGCCGGGCGCCGTCGGAGGTGGCCCGTGCCGCCCGGGAGAGCACCGATGACCGCTCGGCCTCGCCTCCCCTGCCTCTGCTCTGTTGGAGCGGGTGGTAGGCGAAGGCCTCACTGCTGGGTCCCACGCGTCAGCGACCGCCGAGCGGGCCCCACCCTTTTAAGTGGAGAAGGACATCGGAAGATCCGCCTCCCCCAGGCGAAGGCGCACTTCAGCGAAGACGCCTTTGACGTCGCCCTGTCGCCCGCTTGGCCGAGCCGCTGGGCCGATCTAGTTGCGCCACGCCGTTAAATCCCGCCTAGTGCACGCTGCCGCCGCTGGAATTTTGCCCATTAGGTATTTCCATTTACTTTTTCTTTTTCACCAAGATTCAAACTCTTCCAGAGACCTCATTTGAAGTCCAAATCTGATGATTCAAATTTTCAGTGACTCCATAAATCAATATCTATTTAATGAGGCCTAGTGAACATTTTTACACTACCTAGTTTCACCTGGATCTAACAAATAGGTCATTTATACTCCTAAACCAGCTTCAAAAATCCATAGAATATTCATTTGAACTCCAAATCCAGTGAAACCAATTTCTAAATGTTTCTAAAATCATGCCTGATTTAATGGGCACTTTTACTCATTTTCATAAAAAGGAATTCTGTGGACAACTTGCAGATCCATTAAATCCATTGACTCCATCATATTGAAATGTTCAAAAATAATCACTGATCCAATCCCAATGAAACCACTATGGTTATTTTTCATATAACCAGAGAAGTCCTAGAAAAGCCAACTTCATATTTTTAGACCACTTTTATTTTATGCCTTGTTGTGTTGATCACTATGATTGTTTTCGGCATTAGTTGACGAAGTAGACGAAATACTTGGAGATGGACCAGAAGATTTGAAGACTCTGGTGAACCAGGAAAGTAGCCCTTTGACCATGTGTATGAAACCCTTTTTATGCATTTCATATAGCACTTTATTATTGTTGCATCGGAATCATGATGAGATGGTAACCACTTTGGTTGGTTGCCTATGTTACTTCCGTGTTGACACTTGCATTGTGCATGACCGTACCTTCCTATGAGGGTTATGCAGGTCGGAGTAGATAGGATGCTAAAGTAGTTGCTACGCAAGTGGGACAGGGTATATGCATGGTGATGGAGACAAAAGTACTCTTAAAGACTTTTTGAAAACCCCGTCGGGTGCCACTAATGCCCGAGGATATGTTGATCTAGGTAACCACTTGATAAAGAAGTGGTGTATCGAGGCAAGTGAGTGTGTTGTTTTCGAAAACGGATTGGTTTAAGTTGCGATCGTTACTCCAACCTTACATGCGCAACCACTCTACCCTTATATGGGAAAGGGCATTATTGATTACCTAGTTCATGCTAACATGGATGCCCGCATTACTAGTGACTTGAGTGGCGTGATCACTCTCAGGACGGGGTTGTGCCAGGTAGGGCGACCATGACTGTTTTCACAGCGCACCGGACACACCATTGATGCCTTGTGCTTGTGATATGTGATGAATATGGGAGCGTGGCTCCACAAAAAGAATTTATTGTGTGACAATGTTTGGCACCGCGGGTCATGGATGACCCGAAGGCTTCCCGGATCTTGTGGGTAAAGTGTGCAACCTCTGCAGAGTGTCAAATTATTCGAATAGCCATGTCCAGGGTCAAGGACAGTTGGGTAACCGCTCTTGGGGTACGTCCAAATGTTTGCGAAACCTGGTGTTTGGATAAGTGGTAAGAACTACCTGGGTCCCGTCAAAGGACTTGACATGATGATTGAGTTGGATTGTTTCCAACTCTATTTATTCTGATTTCTATAACCTGTTCTCATGGTTACTTGAATTCTCCTGATGCATGTCTTACAAGTTGTTGAACATGTCATTGCACTCAAAACTAGCTTTCTGCAAAATGACCTACTTAGTACTATATCATGCATTGTTGTACCTTGTTTTCAAAACAAGGTTTGCTTGCGAGTACATTCAAAGTACTCATTGGTTAGCCACTGGTTATTTTATTGGCCAGGTATGAAAGAACATGATATAATGAAGAGTACCTTGGTGACGAACATGCGAGCTAGGACGCTTCCCAGTCAGAATGCCTGTAGGGTTAAGGCAGATGGCATGGGTCCAATTTATCGACGAAGATTTCCGCTGCGAAGTTATACTCAAGACTTGACCATAATGGTCATAATTTATGTAAGACAGTATGTATGGATGTAAGACTCTTGTTATTCAGCTTCTGTGTGTTCAGTGAGCATTGATCTCTGGGATCACTGTACATGGCCATTCGGTGATCACGACTTATGAGTCGAGGTCCCCACAGAGCTGGTATCGGACCCATCCTGACTGTAGGAATCCTTAGTTAGCATGGTCATTAGTTAGGGTAAAGCTATTTTGAAAACTACTACTAATTTCCAAAACTATCTATACTTTTTCCCTTCTGAGTTTTTCGAAAACTAGGATATATTTTCCTTATTGATCTCTTCCCCTTCAAAAACTTTTGCAAATGGTCGCTAGTACCCTTATGCCCTTGACCACTGGACTCCTTGTAATCCTCGTGGATAACCTAGAAGGAAGACGCCTTGCCAGACATTCGCCCACATCTTCTGAACACAAGTTTGGAGACACCACGACAAGACAGAAGGCACCTTCTCGAGGGATGAGGAAACCAAGACTCCGAAGATGGTGACACCCTCGACACTACCAGGATGATGCAACCTTGGCCACGATGATGAGAGCATATGACATGCAAGGTCATGATATATATCGCTAATAGAGCAACTATGTCCTTACATTTGTTGTATCAGTAACCACCAGTGGATGAGAACCTCACCATTTGGCCCACCTCACTATAGTGAGCAGGAAAACGGTTCTCTTCATCCCCCGCTCTTGGAGTCGATGTTGTTGTCGGCATTCTGGGAACGGGGGTCCCCAGACTTGCCTGCCTGCGGCCCATGGCGTGGCTGAGCGAGCAGGTCGTACGACCCATCTTCATCAACAAGGCACCCTAGACCCTCGCGAGGGGCCAAGCCTCACGAGGCGGACAACGCAAGACCTCCTCTGGAGCGACCTGGTCAGGTAGGCTCGCGAGGAGTGGAGATATCAAGGCGGGGCAAAGCTCACGAGGTTCTCGTGACATGAGCCATGACGATCGACACCAGGCGGGCTCCAGGTGGGCACCAGGTGGGCACCAGCGCACGCAGCGTCCTTGTTTCCTCTTTGGTGCAAGGGAGGCAAGCGTAGCCGCGGAGTACCGAGGCCTCAGGCAAAGGTTGCCGTTTTAGTGCAACAAGACCAAGACCATGGACTGCAAGACGGAGGTCATCGTGGAGCCCAAGACGGCGTCACCACCAGAGCTTTGTGCAGGCGAAGACCACTTTTGTCAGGATAGCTTGTACTAGCTTTCCCCCTTCGAATTAGCCCGCCATTATTGGCTCCCTTCCCGCTTAATATTTGGAAAGAGGACCAGGGCCTCTATAAATAGGACTAGCCACCATAGTAAGGCAGAGACCTCATCAGACCCAGAGAGACACACAAATCCGAAAGCATAAGAACACCTCAACCTTAGGAGGTTGTTCTTCCCCTTGTATGGTTCATCATCAGCCCAAGAGGCAATCCACCACCAGCACACTGGAGTAGGGTATTACACCACAACGGTGGCCTGAACCAGTATAAACTCCGGGTCTTTCTGTGTTATGAGTTCGTCGAGTTCGTCCGCAAGATCTCAGCGAGCTAGAGCGTAGATCGGTAGGAGGGAAAGACTTCGCGCGCACCCCAGTGTTCAAACCTTAAGGGTTAGCCCGAGCCCCACATCCGACATTTGGTGCGCTAGGTAGGGGTGCGCCGTAGCTTCCTTTCCGTCAGTCCGTCGCTCCGCCGTCTCCATGTCGGACGCTCGCCGTGCCCGAGCTGAGCGTCGAGCTTCCCTCACCGCCCGCATCGCCCAGACAGCTCAAATCGGCGGGCAACCTCGTCGTTCTCCGCCCCCCACCACCAACGCTGCCATTGTCCCGGTGGGGAATGAGCAGCAGGCGTCCTTGCAGCATCCTTCGGTCTGGCAGGACGGCCGCACCGCTACTCTGTCACTCACCCCTGCTGGTTCTTCGTCCCACATGCACCGCGCTCCCATGGAGGCACGGGCCGCGCTCATCGCAGCGAACGAGCTCCTGCGTTACCGCCCTGTCAACGACCTCTATGAGGAGTGGCTCGACCACATCGCCGAGGTCGTCCGTGCCACAGGGGGCTCTCCGGCGCAGTCCCACTCTCTGCCTCCCCCTCAACCAGCCGCGTGCGACGGGGCTCATGGCGTGCCTCCACCGCCTCGACCCCAAGATGGTGCCTTGGCGCCAAGGCGCGCGCCTCCGCAGCGTGATCCACCGTGCCCGGCGCCCGCGCGTGAAGAAAGAAGCTGCCAAGAAATCTCGTGGCCGCGAGAAGCTGCACTAGCACTCCCCACGCCACCTTGTCAAGATCGTGTGCCTCCTGCAGTGGCGCAGCGCGGACCTCGTCAAGACCTAGCTCCACCTCCGAAGCGGGCCTCGGCAACCACGGCCGACTGTGGCGCCTTCACCCCTGAGCTGCGTAGCGTTGCCTGGCCAGGCAAGTTCAAGCCAGATCTACCTCCTCGATACGACGGCACCACCGACCCCGCAGAGTTCCTGCAGCTCTATGAGCTGAGCATCGAAGCGGCCAACGGCGACGAAAAAGTCATGGCGAAGTGGTTTCCCATGGCTCTCAAGGATGGGGCCCACTCCTGGCTCCTGAACCTGCAGCACGGCTCGATCTCCTCCTGGGACGAGATGCGCGACCGCTTCATCGCCAACTTCCATGGCACTCACAACCGCCCACCGGCCGCGGGCAATCTATGCCGCATCAAGCAACAGCCAGGAGAGACCCTCCAGAAGTACATCCAACACTTCAACAACACCTGCCTCAAGATCCCCGAGGTCATGGATGAAGCCATCATCTCCGCGTTCTCAGACGGCGTCTGTGACATCAAGATGAAGGAAGAGCTGACTATCCACGGAGAGCTTTGCACATCTCAGGAGCTGTTCAACCTGGCGACCAAGTGCGGAAGAGTTGAGGAGGGGCGCCTCGCTCTCCTTGAGCTGCCAGCTGCAGGAATGGAGGAGAAGAAGGCCAAGGCCAAGGATGTGAAGCGCAAAGAGGCAGTGGTGCTCGCAGCGGAGCCCGACACCAAGCAAGGCAGAGATCAACCCGAGTCATCCAAGAACGGTCGTCCGTTCTGTGCCTTCCACAACCTGAACACCCACAACACCAGCGACTGTCAAGAGCTCAGAGCTATTCGGGAAGGACGCTTCGGTCGACGCCTCGAGCGGAACGACCGGGGTTACGATCGCTGAGGAGGACGTGGAGGTGGATGCTGGAACGACCGTGGCCCGCGCCAGGAGTGGCGTGACCGGCCTCGTGAGGACCGTTGGCAGGACCAACCTCGCGAGGGCGCCTGGAGGGACCCGCCTCGTGAGGATCACCCCCAGGGCAATGCCGGTCTTCCCCCATTGCCGCCACCGAGAAGGAATGAAGACCACCACCAGGACGAGGGGGCTGGCGTCTTCCAGGAGCCGCGTGGGGTTGCCTGCATCTTGGGCGGTGCTCAGGCCCCAGCCTCTCAGTGCATCTTCAAATAGTTCGCACGCGAGGTGAACGCGGCGCTCCCAAGCTCGAGGCCACGTGCCCGCTCAAGTGGTCCCAATGCACCATCACCTTCGACTCGGCCGACCAGCTCAAGTGCGCAACCACCGCTGGCACACTCCCTATGCTGTGCTCCCCAGTCATCAACAATGTGCAAGTCACCAAGACTCTCATCGACGGCGGCGCAGGGCTCAACATCCTATTCGTCGACACGTTCGACAACCTCCACATGCCCTATGAGCAGCTCCAGCCAACCAAGCCTTTCTCAGGAGTGACTGACGGTTCCACCACACCGATAGGGCAAGTCCACCTACCTGTCACCTTCGGGGAGCGCAAGAACTACCGCACCGAGCTCATCGACTTCGACGTCACGCACATCCGCCTGTCGTACAATGCCATCCTCGGGTATCCAGCCCTGACCAAGTTCATGGCAGTCACTCACCACGGCTACAACGTTCTCAAGATGCCAGGAAGCGGGAGAATCATCATGGTCCCATGTGAAGAAAGGGATGCGGTGTGCTCCCTTGAGCGCGCCTTCCAAGCCATAGCAATTGACAACCCTGACAACAGAAGTGAAGGCCCTTTGGAGACCACCCCCAAGAAGAAGTTGCCGCGCTGCGCAGGACCCCAAGAAGATGGCGTCGTGTCAGGAGCCTCGTCAGGACCAGCGCCCGCTCCAGGGGCGCCTCCCTCCACCGCATAGGAAAGCGCGCCCGATGCCCTCCTCAGGCAGGACTTGGGTGCTCTCTCCTGGAGAGCCTTAGACCTTGCCAACCTCATGAGGGAGGCGCTTGGGCACCACTTGGAAGCGTGCTTCACGGCATGCTTTCCTCAGGAGAGCACAGGACAAGGAGAGCCCACCGCTCAGGATTTCATCACCAAGACCACCAAGGAACTGCAAGAAGCAAGGGTCATGCGTGACCACGGCCGCTCACAAGGCGCAGCCCCCATCCAGGCAAGGATGTCGGGCTGTGCATCTGCATCGACATCCCAGGGCTCAATAGGGCCGCATCTCAGGAGTGCTTCTGGCCTTCGCATGCGGGCCACTGTGAGGGTCCACCACACAGCTACGCCTGCATGCCCTTCGGCTTGCCAAGCGTGGCGTCGGCCTATCAGCGCAACGTGGGGCAAGTCCTGGCGGCTCACGAGGCCAGGTTCCACGCCGTTCAGGAGGAGATGGGAGCGGTCTTCAGGAAACCTCCTGAGCCCCAGAGCCTCCTGAGGCTCAGGGCCCCGGTGGATCATGAGGAGCCATTCCTTCAACGTGTGTCTTCAGCTGCACCAACTCTACTTCGTCTACAGGACTAGGTGACATCTTCCAAGTTCATTTAAGCTGGGAGCGCCCCTCGGGCTACATTATTCCCAGGCCGCATGGGTCCGTCCCTGAGGCATGTATCCCTTTTGCTTATGTCTTTAGCTTACCTTGTTGGGGGCGCCCCTCGGGCTGCATCATCCCCACGCCCCTCGGGCCAGACCCAGTGTCATGTATCTTCCTGCATTTATCCAAGTCGATCTGCTCTTCATGCTTAACCAGCCAACTGCTATCACCTGCTCGATCATCGCCTCCCTCGGGGCCTCTACACAGGCACGGCGCTGGTGCATGGGTCCGTCCCTGCCACGACCGACAAATCTGAGTGGTCGAGCTCTGGCTCGCGGCACGCGCCGCGCACGTCACCTCACCAGGCCCTCAATGCCTTCGCTTCATCTGGACCAACTAGCGGTAGACAGGTGGCAGTAACGGCAAACCATGTTTCTTCTTGTGCCTGTCCACAGGGACCCCGCGGGAAGGATAGCAGACGGCACCGCGAGTCTCCTTTTCTCTCGTCCAATTCGCTTGTGCGTTAAAAGGGGGGCTCCTGAGCATTGTGACTCAGGAGCTCTTACTGGCTCTCCAGCCCTCACCCCCTGGCCTTGACCACGGCATCGTGGCCTGGCATACCAGTGGCGGCTGAGCTCACTCGAGGGCTGGGACCTGAGGACGTAGAGCATTAAGAAGAGCTCGGGAGAAGGAAAACTCGTACAGACCAGCCTAGCTATGTCGCGTAAGTCGCCACGCAGCCCTGGCGCAACATCAGGAATCACTGCGAAATCAGCAAGATAAGTCTAGCCCTCGGATCGGCTAAATATTTAGGCCTATTAGTCGCTCACACCATGCCGCAACCCCGTTGTGGCCAAGTCATCTTCCTTTCTTTCCTTACCATAGCCGCTTGTGCGCTAAGGGGGACCTCCTGAGCATCCCGCCTCAGGGCTCTTACTGGACCTCGGGCCGCGCACCTCCTGGTCTTGACCACGATATCGGGACCTGGCATACCAGCGACGGTTGTAGCCGCCTTGGGACCGGTAACCGTCAGCGTAGAGCAACAAGCTATCACGAGGAAGGAAAGGGGAGATCGAGCCTTAACGGGACACGCGTTCATCAAATCTTCATAACAAGGAAAATAAGTACAAAGGCATTGCAGATCCTTACATGCCCCCACGGGGTGATTCATGATTCTTCGCAGGAAACAAAAGCTGATGCTAAGGGGAATCCTATCTACATCCTTCCATGGCGGACGCCATCATCAATAGTGGGACACGGGAGGCCGGCGCCAACCCCATCCAGATCAGCGGCGACGGCGGCCGGACGCTGCAGCCCTGCTCTGAGCGTGGCGGGAGCTCGGGGGCACGTAGCTGTCATCGCTCGTCTCCGGAGTCTCGTAGAGCTTAGGAGAGCTGCTGGACTCCCAAGGGCTGCTGCTGCTGGAGTGGTCGCGAGCGGAGCGTGCATCAGCCTCGTGCTCCTCTCCGGAGCAGCACTCCAGGCGGCGGCCCTCAGCGTCGAAAACCTTGAAGAAGAGTGTGGAGGCGCCGTCATACTCAAAATGGATCGCGAAGGCGCCCCTTGTATGACAGACCCATGCGACCTCGCCCAGCCGCAAGTCATGAAGATCTTGCCAGAGGGGACCGCTTCGGTCTTCGCTCCGGTTGCTGGAGCGCTACAGTAGGCGTGCTGCAGCCAGAGCTTTTGAGGCCCCCTCGGCGGCATCACGTCGGAGAAGAACCGCGGGAAGCGGATCCAGGAGCTCGGAGGCGTCGGCGCCCACAGCACCAACTCGCGCGAGGAGTCCGCGGCGTGGATGGCACGCGTCGCCGTGGCGCGGCGACCCCGGATGCGGCGTGGGTGGTGATGCTCGTCACTTCGTCCTCCCGAGCCCTCGGCGTGGGCAGGGGTAGCGGGTACCCCAGTGGAGGCCGCTCGCACCGAGGCTTCGACACCACCTGCATCGCCACTTCATCACAGCGATGGATCGACCTCTTCTTCGGCGGGAGTAGCTCCGGGACATCCCGGGGGGCTTTCCCCTTCTCTTCGGTGGAGAACCTTCTGATAGGCGCCATTGGAGCAAGCAATGAAGGAAAGAAGAAGAGAGCAAGCGAGGGAGAGATGGGCAACATGGGCTTCGCCCCCTCCCCATTTATAGCAAGAGAAGGCCAACCGGCGTCGCCCACGATCGCAGGTAACAATGGTTTCCCTTGCATGTCACAGGGAGTTGTCAAGTCGTGCAGTCGTCGAGGTAGCATGGGGAAGCGGAGACGCCCACATCCAATCAACGGCCACGCGTCGACCGAGGTCGCATGATTTTGGGGCCCGTGGCGCTCCGAACTTGACCCTTGGCTTCGCCGCGAAGCCAAGCCCACACGCACCTTGGGCCCGGGGGCTACTGTCGGCGTTCTGGGAACGGGGGTCCCCAAACTTGCCTGCCTGCGGCCCATGGCGTGGCTGAGCCAGCAGGCCGTACGGCCCATCTTCATCAACAAGGCACCCAAGACCCTCGCGAGTGGCCAAGCCTCGCGAGGTGGACGACGCAAGACCTCCTCTGGAGCGGCCTAGTCAGGCAGGCTCGCGAGGAGTGGAGATATCAAGGCGGGGAAAACCTCACGAGGCTCTCGTGACGTGAGCCATGACGATCGACACCAGGCGGGCGCCAGGCGGGCGCCAGTGCACGCGGCGTCATGATTTCCTCTTTGGTGCAAGGGAGGCAAGCGCGGACGCGGAGTACCGAGGCCTCAGGCAAAGGTTGCCATTTCGGTGCAACAAGACCAAGACCATGGACTGCAAGACGGAGGTCATCGTGGAGCCCAATACGGCGTCACCACCAGAGCTTTGTGCAGGCGAAGACCACTTTTGTTAGGATAGCTTGTACTAGCTGTCCCCCTTCGAATTAGCCCTCCATTGTTGGCTCCCTTCCCGCTCAATATTTTGGAAGAGGACCAGGGCCTCTATAAATAGGACTAGCCACCATAGTAAGGCAGAGACCTCATCAGACCCAGAGAGACACACAAGTCTGAAAGCACAAGAACACCTCAACCTTAGGAGGCTGTTCTTCCCCTTGTATGGTTCATCATCAGCCCAAGAGGCAATCCACCACCACCACAACGGTGGTCCGAACTAGTATAAACCCCGTGTATTTCTGTGTTGTGAGTTCGTCGAGTTCGTCCGCAAGATCTCAGCGAGCTAGAGCGTAGATCGGTAGGAGGGAAAGACTTCACGCGCACCCAAGTGTTCCAACCTTAAGCGTTAGCCGGAGCCCCACATCCGGCAGTTGTCATCAATGTAACCGACAGGTTGGACCTCTACTATGCTTTGTTAATGTCCTTGCATAAAGGATTGCTTACGTTAAATCCTTAATGCCTTAGAAGGCAAAAGGGAATCGTCATGATTAAGAAGACAACAGAAGACCGAGTCAATGCCAGCTACAAAGAACCACCTTCACCCCGCCAGCTCATCAAGCGAGAGATTGTTGAAGATTCTTCCGGCTCAACCCGGATCGTTTCATCGAACAACTACAAGAGACGTAGCGACGCCTGAGGAAAACCCAGAAGACTACACGGGACACGAAGCAAGCACGACTAGTGAGTCCGAGAACCCCTAGGGTAGGATGAGTCATGTACCCCCTATGCGCAATCGAGTCCATATGATAGTTTGAATAGAACCATGATTGTGTGTTGCTTGATTTTATTTGTTTGTGTTTTGATATAGGTCGCACTTTTGCCCTAAGCAACAAGTACGCGACTATATCACATTCCTTACCTTGCTTCTTCTGTTTGGCCATTTTTGCACCTATTTGTCTGCATTTGCACTATAGAACCCCCTTTAGGCATCACCCTCCTCTATGCTACTTCTCCCTCTCATATCTCTCCTCAACTAACGACCAACAAGACAAGATACACTAAGGATTCTACTTCGGCAACCAACTGGCACTGAAGACTTTTGTTGCAGCCTCCTCAACCAAGTGTAACCCCATGGAGTTATGTTTACCCCTCAAGATTAGAAACCCATCCCTACACCCTTTGATACTTCACGAGATACCCAGCTTGAATCCTTAACCATGTGCTTAACCAACAGAATTGCAAAAGAACCAGTTAAGCCTCTACAATACTAGGTTCATTATGGAACTAGTGGACATAGTGAACGAGAACATTATCATCCTAAGATAGCACGAGAACTGACGATGCCATAGGGAAGACCAATTTGAGGACACATGACTTGATGAGTTTATATTAGTGACCTTGAGGAATTAACTGAGACTCTTTGGTGGATTATGAGGCTTTCATATTGGTAGATGAACTTGGTGGGATCGCGTTAATAGAGTAGCGTAACTTTCATCACCCTGGAGTAAACTGGATTTTGTAAGACAATTAGGATCACAAGCTGAGATTCTTGGAGGAATAAGATTTTGACTTGATCAGATGATATCAATTGGAGGTTGTTGACATTACGAAAATGACTTGGGGGAAACGTGTATGGATTCTCGTAGGACATGAGATTTGGATTAATAGGTGATCCTAGTGGAGTATAGATGTTGAGTAATTCTACATGGTTTGGAGTAAATTGGATTTAGGCTGAAGATCTCGATCATGATACCATGTTTCTCGGTGGGTAATAAATTAGGAGATTGGATTAATTGTCAAAGTTGATTTAGGGATCTATATAAGCCTGACCTTGGAGTTTACTCGACAATGATAATGGAAATTGGTGGACTTACTGTAGTAGAGATAGCCCTTTCAAGTATTTGCGGATTATAGGACATTAGAAGATCATGTGGAATGCCATAGATATTGGATTTGTAGAGTTAATGGATTATGTAGTGACTGATGGAAGTTAATGGGCTGTGGAGTTGATCATAGGAAGGAAACAAGATCTTGGAGTGGCTTACGACGTGTTTCCTTAGGATAGAGATGATCTATCTTGGACCTTGGAAGAATAGGCTGAGCACTTGGATTGTGATGCTTAATTCAAGCTTAGCAGCTTGTATGCTCTACCCATGGATTCTTAGGGGTGGCCATACATATGATTTTGGGGATAGTTGACATGTATAGTTTTGTTAGACCTCCTCTTGGGAGTCATGAGGATATGAATAGCGTGAGTGATGATTGGAGTTGACCTATACGAGATGATGCTTTCGGTGGTATAAAGTGATTTGTTTATAGGACCAGATTGAACTATTGGCATCTCAGAAACTGAGCTCAAGGATAGGATGACAAACATTGACTCGCACCCTAGAATCCTTGAAACCCTTAAGCCTTACCAAGCCACAACATGGTCGGATCATGACCTTGGGCTTTGGCTCTAGGTCAAGAAGACCTTGGCAAACAATCAACTGTGACCACCACCAATGCCCCAGCCAACCTTATGTACCTCATGAACAAAGTCATGACGGAGTACTTGGACATTTTGGGTGTCTTCGTTATAGGATGACATACTTGTCTACCCGAAGACAAAAGAAGAGCCATTCAGTTGGTTAAGGAACATCTGAATACCGCCATGTCAAGGGGGAAGAACTAAACCAACCGCCATCGTCAAGAAGTAAACTTCCGCGTCAAAGACCATGTGTGTATGCAAGCCAGTCCTATCAAGGAACCAAGCATTTCCATGTCAAAGGGAAACCCACACCAAGATTTATTGGCCTCTCCAAGATCACTCCAAGATGAAGAGTAGACGGCTACCAGCTGGAGTTACCACCTGAGTTACCCACTGTGGATAATGTTTTCCACGCGACACAACTCCAGAAGTGTTTTCAACTTCCTAACTAGCCCGATCTCTACAAGGACATCGATCACCGAGCCACCGACCTCCATCCTGACCTGACCTATCCGAGAGACCATTACCAACCTGGATCAAGCAAAACGTCATACACGAAGACGCACCATCCAGTACTTCAAGGTGTAATGGAGCACCACACGGGAGCATAGGCAGTATGAGGACGTGAAGACAACCCCACATCCAAGTTTTTGCATTCCTTTCCGCGCCTAGTTTGGGAATCTCGGGGACGAGATTATTGTAAGGGGGTAGGTCTGTCACACCCTGATTTTCATGCCACAACACTTAAGCTAATTAATCATGATAAAATTTGGTTTGACAAAAACTTTTGAGTGTTTTGGTCTTTGCTTGATTTGATTTTTGTGTGTTGGTTGCAAGTGCTCTAAAGATCAAATAAGTCCTCCAACTCTTATACTCCTTCTCCTTGATCCAAACCTTTGCCCAATGACCATGCCATGTGTATAGGACAGAATAGTATTTTCTTTCAAAATTGTTTTGGCTAAAAAGTATTTTCTAAAATAGCTTTTCCAAAATCCCCTGAACTGAGACTTGAACTACAAGTACTTAATTAAGGGTGTGAAAAATCTTTCAAAAATTATGTTTGAATCCTATTAGATATAGGACTCCCAGAAACCACAAAGATATTATTTTGAAAGTTGTTTTACTATTTTATTTTAAGGCTTTTTCTTAAGGCCAGAAATGGTCTTTAAAAGGTTAAAATTATTTTAATATTTCAAAAATATTTGAGAAAATTTGGAGAGACTTAGTGGACATATATGGTCCATATATATATGAGTTTCAACACATGGTCATAACCAAAATATTGGTCAAATCCCTCAGAAACCCTTCCTGGACATTTCAAGCTTTTGAAATATTTACATAGGAAATATTATCCATTAAATCCCAGAAAATTCTACCATGTCATAAATGACCTACTTGAGGATGCTACATAGTCTCATGTCATGGGGAACAACATAGCACCACCAAACCCTCTCAAAACCATTTCTGTCCTTTTCCAAGTTTGAACAACTTTGCACTGCCAAACATGTCCAAATGCTCTCAAACTTGGTGCACATACTCAAATGGTGTAATAATGCATCTAGACCAAATGGCACAAGTTGGAGAGAAGGATATCATGATCAAAGTGTTCTAAAACCCTTCCTGTCCAGAACCACATTTGAACAACTCTACATTGCCAAGTGTCTCCTTTTGATCTGATCTTTTGTGGACATATTAAAATCCTAAAATGATGACACTACGCCAAGTGGTGCATCAAGGAGAATAGATTTGCATGAATAAATCTTGGAAAAGCCATTTCTGTTGATTTCTAGGGTTTACCAAAGTTACATTGGCTACTTTGCCCAAATGATCTCAAACTTGGTTGAACACCCTACTTCTATGTTCCATTTTATCCTGTTAAGTTTCATGTCAAGTGAAATTAAATTTCTTGCCCAAACCTACATCAAACACCTTCTGCCAGAATTTCGAACTGCATGTTTCGACCCCTTCAACTAATCTCCATGAGCTGAAACTTTTCCCACGGCCTCTTCTGGTCCTCCTCTACCCCCTGCATGCTTTTTTGCCCAAGGAGCAATGATTAAGGGGTGCAGAGACCCATTTCTCTTCCATGGACAACAGTTTTCCCTCTCTCTTAACCCCGCCTCTCCTCTAGTGGCTCCCTAGGGCATCCAATGCCCTTGCCACATTGTTTACTCGCACCTGCAGCCACTAGACACAAGTGGACGCGCGAGTGCGCGCGGAAAAGTTGCAGATGCCGGCCATTTGCGCGCTTTGGAGCGCCTGGCAGAGCACCCGACCATTGGTGCAGCGCTCCCCATCACCTCGAGCCTCACCCTCGCGCCAATCGAGGTGCCTTGACGTCTGCAACACACCACCTTGTTGTCCCCCTCCTCTCTCCCTCTCTCTCACCTATAGCAGCGTGTGCCCAGAGCCGCTCGGCCTATGCGTGCGCGAGCCTATGGCTCCACCAGGAGCTCTCCCCGCTCTCTCTCCCTTCCCTACACCAACACCTCCCTCATCAGGGCCGCAGATAGCCCCAAGCCTCCTCCCGTGGCCACCACAGCCATTTCCGCGGGTGCCCGCAGGCCACATCCACGGTGAGCCGTGACCTCGCCATATAGGGCAGCCCCAGGCTTCTCTCTGGAGCCCTTTGCTCTCACTCCTTCCCAGGAACCCCCTGACCAACCCACACCTCCTCCCGCGCCCTCCTCTTCCTCCACGCCCGCCATTGCCGACAGCGAGCTCGGGCTAAATTCGTGTTGCCTGAGCCCCCTCCTCCCCACCTTGTCATGCCAGAACATCTCCACCGCCGACATGGAGCTCCCCCATGCTCCAAATCCCATTCCCGATGGTCATAGCGTCCAAATCATCCTCACCAGCACCCCGGTCCGCCACACTCGAAGCTCCTCCTCTTCCCGGGCTCCCCCGTGGGCGTGCAGAACATGGACGGGTGCGCCACGGCGCGCTGAGTCTGCCAGTGTGACAGGCGCTGCCGGAGGTGGCCCGTGCCGCCCGGGAGAGCGCCGGCACCCTCTTGGCCTTGCCTCCCCAGCATCTGCTCTGTTCGAGCAGGAGGTAGGCGAAAGCCTGAGCGCTAGGTCCCGCGCGTCAGCGACCGCCGGGCGGGACCCGCCCTCTTATGTGGAGACGAACAGCGGAAGATCCACCTCCCCCAGGCGAAGACGCCTTCGACGTCGCCCTGTCGCACGCATGGCCGAGCTGCTTAGTCGGCCCAGTTGCGCCTCGTCGTTAAATCCCGCCCAGTGCGTGCTGCCGTCGCTGGAATTTGGCCCATTAGGTATTTCCGTTTACTTTTTCTTTTTTAGCAAGATTCAAACTATTCCAGAGACCTCATTTCAAGTCCAAATCTGATGATTCAAATTTTCAGTGACTCCATAAATCAATATATATTTAATGAGCCAAAGTGAACATTTTTACACTGCCTAGTTTCACCTGGATCTAACAAATAGGTCATTTATACTCCTAAACCAGCTTCAAAAATCCATAGAATATTCATTTGAACTCCAAATCCAGTGAAACCTATTTCTAAATGTTTCTAAAATCATGCCTAATTTAATGGGTACTTTTACTCATTTTCATACAAAGGAACTCTGTGGACAACTTGCAGATCCATTTAATCTTTGATTCCATCATATTAAAATTTCAAAAATATTCACTGATCCATCCCAATGAAACCACTATGGTTATTTTTCATATAACCAGGGAAGTCCTAGAAAAGTCAACTTCATATTTTTAGACCACTTTTATTTTCTGCCTTGTTGTGTTGCTTACTATGATTGTGTCCGGTGTTAGTTGACGAAGTAGACGAAATACTTGGAGATCGACCAGAAGATTTGAAGTATCTGATGAACCAGGCAAGCAGCCCTTTGACCATGTCTATGAAACCCTTTTTGTGCATTTCATATAGCACTTTATTAATGTTGCATAAGAATCATGATGAGATGGTAACCACTTTGGTTGGTTGCCTCTGTTACTTCCGTGTTGACACTTGCATTGTGCATGACCCTACCTTCCTATGAGGGTTATGCGGGTCGGAGTAGATAGGATGCCAAAGTAGTTGCTACGCAAGTGGGACAGGGTATATGCATGGTGATGGAGACAAAAGTATTCTCAAAGACTTTTTGAAAACCCCATCGGGTGCCATTAATGCCCGAGGGATATGTTGAGCTAGGTAACCACTTGATAAAGAAGTGGTGTACCGAGGCAAGTGAGTGTGTTGTTTTCAAAAACGGATTGGTTTAAGTGGCGACCGCTACTCCAACCTTACATGCGCAACCACTCTACCCTTATATGGGAAAGGGCATTATTGTTTACCTAGTTCGTGCTAACATGGATGCCCCCATTACTAGTGATGGGAGTGGCGTGGTCACTCTTGGGACGGGGTCGTGCCAAGTAGGGCGGCCTTGACTGTTTTCACAGGGCACCGGACACACCGTTGTTACCCTGTGCTTGTGATATGTGATGAATATGGGAGCGTGGCTGCACAAAAAGAATTTATTGTGTGACAATGTTTGGCACGGGGGCTGCTACCAATCGAGTGGACTCCTTGTTAGTCGTGGCTAGGGAAAGGTAATGATCGGGTGCTTACCCCAGGTACTTGGGGTACCGCGGGTCGTGGATGACACGAAGGCTTCCCGAATCTTGTGGGTAAAGTGTGCAACCTCTGCAGAGTGTCAAACTATTCGAACATCCATGTCCACGGTCAAGGAAAGTTGGGTAACCGCTCTTGGGCTACGTCCAAATGATTGCGAAACCTGGTGTTTGGATAAGTGGTAAGAACTACCTGGGTCCCGTCAAAGGACTTGACATGATGATTGAGTTGGATTGTTTCCAACTCTATTTATGCTGATATTTGTAACCTATTCTCGTGGTTACTTGAATTCGCCTGATGCATGTCTTACAAGTTGTTGAACATGTCATTGCACTCAAAACTAGCTTTCTGCAAAATGACCTACTTAGTGCTATATCATGCATTGTTGTACCTTGTTTTGAAAACACGGGTTGCTTGCGAGCACATTCAAAGTACTCATTGGCTTGCCACTGGTTATTTTATTGGCCAGGTATGAAAGAATAGGATATAATGAAGAGTACCTTGGTGACGAACATGCAAGCTAGGACGCTTCCCAGTCAGAATGCCTGTAGGGTTAAGGCATATGGCATGGGTCCAAGTTATCGATGAAGATTTCCGCTGCGAAGTTATACTCAAGACTTGACCGTAATGGTCATAATTTATGTAAGACGGTATGTATGGATGTAAGACTCTTGTTATTCAGCTTCTGTGTGTTTAGTGAGCATTGATCTCTGGGTTCACTGTACACATGGATTCGGTGATCATGACTTATGAGTCGGGGTCCCCACATTCACACTCTTGGGAAACCGCACATTCATCTTGGAATGAATCTTGCGGTTGCGCACATTGGACTGGAAGGTAGCTATTACAACTGCTGGATGGATATTTGGGATGTTCCTGTGAACTCTGCTGAATCTCTGCAAGTACTTCCGGAGAGTCTCTCCTTCTCTCTGCTGAAGGAGTTGCAAGTCGCTAGGCCACCCAGTTTCTTGATGGCTGCCAGTGAAGGCGCCAATGAACTCATGGCACGGGTCAGCCCATGACGAAATGGAGTTCTCCGGTAGGTGCATCAGCCAAGACCTCACATTGGACATGAGTGCCAAAGGGAAGTAGTCGGCGAATACCTTCTCATCTCTTCCCCCGACAGCTTGAACAGCAATGGTGTAGATGCTCAGAAACTCTGCCGAGTTCAGCCTCCCATCATACTTCTCGGGTATCTCTGGCTTGAACGTGCAGACGGACGGCCAACGAACTCGCCACAGCTCGCGAGTAAAGGCAGGGCACCCAACCTCGAGCGCGAGCTCATCAACATCGGGTCCATCTCACCCATTGGCCCGAGGGGGGTCGTCGCGGCGTTGCTCGATGATGACGCGTGTGTCTCCCCTCTGTCTATCCTCCGGGGCTCTCCATTGGCCTGGGCGTGCTCGAGGATCAGAGGATGCCATCGAGATGTCGTCAGGTTCTTGGTTCTACCACACTCGCGCTGGTTACCATGGTACCATGCGGGTGGCCCCTTCCATACGGGCAACAGCACAAGCCGTCGTCGTTTCTTGGGGAGGCCGTGGTGGGCCAGCTCACTGCGAGCCCCCAGCCTTGGTGAAACTGAGTAGACTCTGGATGGTGGCTCGTCGTTCGTCCATCTTCTCGGCCGCTGGCGGAAACCTCAGTAGCAGCTGAGCCCGTGTCATGGCCTCTGTGGTAGTGCTTGGCATAGGTGATGATGATGTGGACCGCACCGTCGCTCGGCTCCTGATGGTGCCAGCGGCATAGCACCACGTCCTTGTTGTTGTGAAGCAGCCACCTGAATGGCATGGTGACATGGTGAAGGCGCTTGAGGTCCATCGGCTCCATTGTGCGCAACGACCTGGTCGACTCGCCCCGGGGCAGGTGCATGTGTTGCGGTTTCTCCCGTGGTCGGGGTGGATGGAGGGCGGCGATTCGACCCGGACCGAGCGCCATCACCGTGGATGTGCCTGTCGGCGAGAGGAAGGGGCGCGAATTGAATAACCCCTTCGCCCGTACCTGATGTCACTTGAAGCTACGTCGGTATTTCCCCAAAGAGGAAGGGATGATGCAGCACAGCGGCGGTAGGTATTTCCCTCGGATATGAAACCAAGGTTATGGAACCAGTAGGAGAACCAAGCAACACAACGTAAACAGCCCCTGCACACAGATAACAAATCCTTGCAACCCGACGTGTTAAAGGGGTTGTCATTCCTTTTCGGGTAACGGTGCCAGAAATTGGTGCGTGACGGGAGAAAGGTTGTAATAGATTGGATAAATAGATCACAAATAAAATAAAGTGCAGCAAAGTATTTTTTGTATTAATAGATCTGAAAATAAAAGCAAATAAAAATAGATCGCAAAGGCAAATAATATGAGGAAGAGACCCGCGGGCCGTAGGTTTCACTAGTGGCTTCTCTCTAGAAAAATAGCAAAGCCGTGGGAGAACAAATTACTGTTGGGCAATTGACAGAACTTCAAATACTCATGACGATATCCAAGCAATGATCATTATATAGGATTCACGTCCAAGATGAGTAGACCGACTCTTGCCTACATCTACTACTATTACTCCACACATCGACCGCTATCCAGCATGCATCTAGTGTATTAAGTTCATGGAGAAACGGAGTAATGCAATAAGAATGATGACATGATGTAGACAAGATCTATCTATGTAGAGATAGACCCCATCGTTTTATCCTTAGCGGCAACGATACATACGTGTCGGTTCCCTTTCTGTCACTAGGATCAAGCATCGTAAGATCGAACCCACTGCAAAGCACCTCTTCCCATTGCAAGATAAATAGATCAAGTTGGCAAAACAAAACCCAAATTTCAGAGAAGAAATATGAGGCTATAAGAGATCATGCATAAAAGAGATCAAAGAAACTCAAATACTTTCATGGATATAAAAAGATAGATCTAATCATAAACTCAAAGTTCATCAGATCCCAACAAACACACTGCAAAAGAGTTACATCATATGGATCTCCAAGAGACCATTGTATTGAGAATCAAGAGAGAGAGAGAGATGAAGCCATCTAGCTACTAACTACGGACCTGAAGGTCTACAAAGAACTACTCACGCATCATCGGAGAGGCGACAATGGAGGTGGTGAACCCCATCCGAGATGGTGTCTAGATGGGATCTAGTGGTTCTGGACTCTGCGGCGGCTGGATCAATATTTCATCGACTTCCCTAGGGTTTTGGGAATATTGGGGTATTTATAGAGCAAAGAGGCAGTCCCGGGGGGATCCGAGGTGGGCACAACCCACCAGGGTGTGCTTGGGCCTCCTGGCACACCCTGGTGGGTTGTGCCTCCCTCGGGGCACCCCCTAGGTGCAGCCAGGGCCTGTTGTGTTCCTTCTGGCCCATAAAAATTCTCCATAAAGTTTCCTGTCATTTGGACTCCGTTTGATATTGATTTTCTGCGATGTAAAAAACATGGAAAAAACATCAAGTAGCACTTGGCACTATGTTATTAGGTTAGTACCAAAAAATGATATAAAATGACTAGAAAATTATTATAAGACATCCAAGATTGATAATATAACAGCATGGAACAATCAAAAATTATAGATACGTTGGAGACATATCAGCATCCGCAAGCTTAACTCCTACTCGTCCTCGAGTAGGGAAGTGATAAAAATGAAATTTTTGATGTGGAATGCTGCCTAACATGTCATATCATATTTCTTTCTTTATAGCATGGACATTTGGACTTTTATATTGTTCAAAGCAATAGTCTAGTTTTTACATGATAATTTAAATACTCAAGCATATCAACAAGCAACCATGTCTTTCAAAATATCAATGCTAAAATAAGCTATCCCTAGCCCATCATGCTCAACCATTGATCGATTCATGAAACACACTCGCATATTAGCTATGTCCAATACTCAAGTACGATCATATTGCCTCCTAGTTGGTGCTTTTATAATAGAAGATGGAGACTCAAATTCAAAATAAAAAAATGCATAAAGTAAAAAGAAAGGCCCTTTGTAGAGGGAAGTAGGGATTTGTAGAGGTGCCAAAGCTCAGAGCGAAAAACTTAGAGATAAAAACATTATGGGAGGTGTATCCATCCCACCAAAAAAATGACTTAGAGTTCCCAATACATTCCATGCTTAGATATGTAATAGGCGGTTCCCAAACGGAAAATAAATTGCATTCCTTTTTCCACCAAACTTTCACTTTCCATGGCTAACCGTATCCACGGGTGCCCTCCATACCAACACTTTCCAAGGAATTTATTATTTTACAACATAAAGTAAATTCATTTTTTGCATTTTGGGGTTGGGCATCCCTAATACCTTTGCCTTACTCTCGTGCAATGACAAGTGAATAAACACTCATCTTGAGAATAACACATCTAGCATGGAAAATATTTGATGTGGAGCATCCTACGATCATCCCCATGACATGAGCACGAGCTAGAGCTCTCGAGAACGATGTGACTTCTTTCCTTAGTGATATCCCATTTTATCCTCTCAGGGCATGGCTACTACCTAAGTCTGGAATGTTATGGATGATTAGGTATCAAGAGGACCCTCCCGAAGATGCATGTGAAGTCGGACAAACCGCCAAGTCCACGGATGAAGAGAAACGCTGAAAGGAGAAGAAGGCAGCTCCAGGACCCGGACATCCGGCCCCAGGCCCGGACATCTGGCCGCTGGAGACGACCACTACAGCAACAGTCGCCAAGTGCCACAGGCCCCGGACATCTGACGTCAACCCTGGACATCCGGCGCCTTGCCAAGTCCCGGACATCCGGCCTCGCCCCCGGAAATCTAGCACCCTCCAAACAGAGAGCAATAAAGTCGGCTCCTCTAGCCAGGACATCCGGCCTGCCAGCCCAGACATCCGGCTCTTCGTGAAGCCCCGGACATCCGGCTCGTCGCCCGGATGTCCGGCCTCCCCTTCCTGCGTGCAGTGCATCTGGGCCAAGGCCCATGTACCCCTTCGCCCCTTAGACTATATATACTCCCCCTCCACCTATGTTTTAGGGTCAGCGTTGGTTTAGCTCATTTGAGAGATAGAGCTACGCTCATCCATATCGGATCTACTCCACGAGAGAGACCGCGGCCCCTCTATGGAGAAGATCCACTTTGGATTCAAGAACTCCTTGTGGAGAAGATCATCAAGACCCCCTCTTGGGCGGCCCCCTCAAGACCTCCTCACGGAGAAGACCATTACCTCTTGTATTGTCCGTTGTTGACTTTGGATCTTGTATATTCCTTTGTGTTCGAGGATCTAGCACATGTGTGATCTATTCATGTTGGTTTGAGTGTTTTCTCTCGTTTTCCCCTTTGTGTTCTTCATGTTCTTCGCGGGATTCCGCTCCTTTCATGAAAGGTCGGGCCATAGGGTCCCTACCCTACATCATCTTGGATCAGAGCCAGCTTGTCTCTTGATACCATCATCTTGGTATCATGAGCCACGTTGATCATGATTTTGTAGCCTCCCCATTGTGTTTTCTAGCCTAATTTTGTTGATTTCGTCCTAAATTCGAAAATCCCCACCAAAATTAGCCCCAAATTTTTTTGTGATTTGTTGGTTTGAGGAATTTTTTTTGATTTTGATCCATGGATTTGCTTGGTTTCGAGTGGATCTAACATATCCCCAAGTTTCCCCACTTTCCGTCCACGAAATCTCATCAAATTTTGCCCTTGGAATCATCAATTTCCGCCCCCAATACGAAAATTTCCGCCCCAAACGAGATCTGGATTCGTCGGGCCGGACATCCGGGTCCCCGGCCGGACATCCGACTCCTGGAGCGCCAAATCTGCACGGTTCTGGACATCAGGTCCCGGATTTCCGGCCCCGAGCCCGGATGTCCGGCCCCTGACATCTCAGCCGTCCCCGTTTCACCGTTTTGTCCATAACTAATTCATCCGGAGTCCGATTTTCGCGTTCTTTAGCTCGTTGAAAGCTCTTGACATCCCCCTTCCAACAAAAATACTACCATAACCATTTGACTCCATCAAAGTTTTGGAACTTTGGCATCTTTGCCTAGGGCTTCCACCACAACCTCCGCATAACCACCACCGACTTCCGCAACCTAACCAATTTTGTTCCCATGGCATTAGTGGTTGCTTGAGGAGTGATTTGAGTCTCCTAAGGTGTCTAGGCTACTTCGGGACGGTTGCTTCTTCATCAACCACCGCCACCACTTCCGCATAGGCTTACCAACCATACACTTCCACCATCCCAACTTAACCCAATTTTGTTAGTGTTGTGAGTTGTGTCTCCTAAGGTGTTTCGGCTACTTAGGGGTCGTTCTTTCAACTCCGACACCGTGTATAGCCAACCTTACCCTCCACTTCCGCATTTCCTACTTGTATAACCCATCATTGCACTTCCACAAAACCACCACTGCATTCCCGCTACCACCATTTGATGTTTGATATTTTGAGTTCGCGGTTTTTCCGTTTCCTAAGGTGTTTCGGCTACTTAGGGACGAGTCTCCATCATCTTGCTATCTCCATTAAGATCACCGCCACTCATCATCATCGCGGACGGTAACCTCCATATCATCTTGGTATCGTGGTATCCCTCCATTGTATATTTCCTTGCCATTGCATTGATAACCCCTAGCCCATTTTGCGTCACTTGCCTATCGAGACTAGCCATTTGAGTATTGCCGGCAATGTTACTTGTGCACATTAGTGATCTACACCATATATTGCATACGTAACATATCATAATGGTATCATATCATCCCTTGTGTCACAAGATTGTTCCCGTATATACCCAATTGCTACCTTGGTTTGTGCATTTCGCATTGTGGCATTACAAAAAAAAGAATAAAGCTTTTAAGCAAAGAAAAAGAGTGAACAAAGAGCTTGTAAGCAAGCGCCATAGCATCATACCACATTGTCATACCCGATCATCTTGGATCATACCACCGGAACATCATATACATAGTATACTTGGGATAGAAGTTCACACATTTTGCATCTTATAGGTTGTGCACAAGTGTCGTATTCGCCTATTGAGAAATCGTGCTAGCGTCTCTCTTGAGTTGTGCAACACGAGCGTTTTCCGTGGATTCCACATTTTGTGCTCATCCTTGGTTGCACGACCCCATTTATCTATCCGTGTGTGCGTTTCTGTGTGCCACCCATATTGCTATTGGTCTACTTGTTACACTTGCGAATTTGTGAATCTCTTTCAACATTATTGACTCTTGCTAACATTTTGCATCAATTTTTTGTGCCACTATCCTCACCAAGCTCCACCATAAGCCTTATTTGTGTAGGTGTGAGAAACCGACAAGAATTGGTACCAATTGTGCTATTTCCTTGTCCACATTGGAGTGATCATTGATCCACTTTCAACTTCGGTCAAGGTACATTTGGTATTCGTTCTTCTCTTTCTACCACTCACATTTTTCTCTTGGAGTGATGGTGAAAGTACAACTATCCCTAGGTGGATTTGGTAATTCCTAACAACATATAGCTCATTGAGCTAATGCTATTCCAAGATTAATATTTCAGGAAAAGCTCAATGAATGGCATGGCATGGATGAGGAAAGTGGACCCCTCAAAATACTAAGGACAAAAAGATTGGCTCAAGCTCAAAGCTCAAGACTCTACATTTTATATTTTAGTGATCCAAGATCACATTGAGTCTATAGGAAAAGCCAATACTATCAAGGAGGGATGAGGTGTTGCTTAATGAGGTTCTTGCTTCATAGTGCTTAGTGATATGCTCCAAAACCCTCAACTACCTTCCCACATCCACATATGACCTAAACCAAAAGTCAAACTCGGCCCCACCGATTATTTCTATCCGGCGCCACCGAGTTCAGATGTCATAGCCACTGCCACAAACCCTAGGCAAATCGGTCTCACCGATAGGGATCTCGGTCACACCGAGATGGGGTTGTAATCTCTCTGTTTCCCTTTGTAGCGTTTTGGTCCTACCGAGATGAGCGATCGGTCCCACCGAGATTGCAATGTAAACACTCTCCCTTTTGTAACATTTCGGTCCCACTGAAATGAGCGATCGGTCCCACCGAGTTTACCTGACCAACTCTCTGGTTAACTTATTACCAAAATCGGTCCCACTGAGTTTGTGTAATCGGTCACACCGAGATTACGTTATGCCCTAACTCTAACCATATCAGTCCTACCGAGTTGCATCTCAGTCCCACCGAAAATCCTAACGGTCACTAGGTTTGCTAAATCGGTCCGACTGAGTTTCTCAATTCGGTCTCACCGAGATTGGTAAATTATGTGTAACGGTTAGTTTTTGTGTGGAGGCTATATATATCCCTCCACCCACTCTTCATTCATGGAGAGAGCCATCAGAACATACCTACACTTCCAATACACATTTTGTGAGAGAGAACCACCTACTCATGTGTTGAGGCCAAGATATTCCATTCTCACCATATGACACTTGATCTCTAGCCTTCCCCAAGTTGCTTTCCACTCAAATCTTCTTTCCACCAAATCCATATCCTATGAGAGAGAGTGGAGTGTCGGGAGACTATCATTTGAAGCACAAGAGAAAGGAGTTCATCATCAACACACCATTTGTTACTTCTTGGAGAGTGGTGTCGCCTAGATTGGCTAGGTGTCACTTGGGAGCCTTGTGACGCCCCGAGACCGATGTGCCAGGTGTCCGCCAGTTATTCGCTATTGTTGCCTTGTCATTCGCTTGCGTGTTGCATCTTGTCATGTCATCATGTGCATTGCATCATCATGTTTTAAAAACTTGCATCCGTTTGGGTTTCCCAGTTCCTTCCGTTGTCCGTTCTGAGCCCAAACACACTCGCACGCGCCCGCGGCATGTCCGAAATATTATTTTGTAAGTGTCCGGGAAATGTTCTCGGAATGGGATGAAAGTTGACGTGTGGTCTTATTATAGTGTAGATAGACCGCCTGTCAAGTTTCATCGCATTCGGAGTTCGTTTGATAGCCCAACCGTTAAACTATAGCGGCATATAGCCGGTCTAACGTCGAACATTTTCGGTCTCCGGAAACAGTCGCCGGGCCTCCCTCTCTTCTCTTCTCTCAGCTCGATACCGTCTACACAGCTCACTACCTACCGCCAGGTCCAACCTAACCTCTCTCGTCAGCCCGCAGCCCCCCTCACGTGCGTCCGAAAGTTGTCCCGAATCCGACCCGGGGAGTCGTCACCGTTGTGTCCGGATCATCTCCAAACGTCTACAAAACGTCACCGTTTTCTTATTTGTACTCCCTAACTATTTTATTCGTGACCGTCCGATTACGATCGGAGGGATCCGATAGCCCCTAACTTAATCCACCCGCCATATATATACTAGGTCCAACCCTAATAATCAGGAGCCTTGTCCCATCCTCCCAGCAGCCGCCGCCGCTCCTAGATCCACCTCGGGATCCCCTTCTCTCGAACCCATTCCATCACCTCCTCGTGTTCACCGCCACACCAACCAAAAGCCTCCACCTCCTCCTCTCGATTCATCGTCGTGCCCGTCTACAGATCAAGCAGGAGGCTCGATCCCCAGCCACCTCTGCGTCCGAACCTCTCCTCTGCTCCTTCCCGCACGTGCATCGCCTTCCGCTTGGCTGGAGGCCACCATGAGCAGCAACCAGGCGCATGAGTTCCACCTTGCGACACCTAGGGCATCACCATCATCAACCAGGCCAGTCGCGTCATGCCTCTTCTCTTTTCCTTGCTCCCTTTTCCCCGCGCTCATCCCGCTGCTCTCTCCGTCCTTTCTCTGTGTGTAGAGATTCTGGGCGACGGAGCCGAGCTCCCCGACGCCAGGAGACCATCGTGGCCGCCGTTTGTCCTCGTCGCCGCCTTTCGGATCCCCACCAGATCAGCCTCCTTCGCAAGTCCCTTCCGTCGGAGCCCCGCAGTCCCGCGCCGTCGCCTCCTCTGCATCGAGCGGGAGGACGAAGAGAAGTGCCTCCCTGCCCGACGCCATGGACCAGCGCCGCCATTCAAGTTCGCGTCCGACCCTGTTCTAGACCGGATTCTCCCTCTCCGCCGTCAGGCATGAGCTTCCCTTCCGCCGGCCTCCACCACCTCGCCGGAGCTCCTACCGCGTCGCGCCGCCGTCGTTGACCCTTGTTTGCATCGCCTCGGCCCCTGGAGCTGCATCCTCTGTTTCCTTCGAGAGAGCGAAGACCTCGCCCGCGTTGACTTCGCCTGGACCCGGCCTCGCCTCGATCTGGAGTCGCCTCGATCTAGAGTGGCCCATCGACCTCCAGATCCACCGAACTAGGCCACACCACTGCAGGCCCAGCAACCGGCCTCCTTCCTCTCCAGCTGGGCCAAAGCCCATGGTGAGGCCACCCCGCTGAAGCCCCTATGTTTTTTTCTGTTGTTGGGCCAACAGATTCGGCCCGAGGTGCCTTTTTTTCCTGCTGAGAATTTTGTCTAATTTCCAGAGAAAGACAGCTTTGCAGATAAGCCCATGTTCTTCATGCATTTAATAACTTCACAACCATGCATCGGATCTAAATAAATTATATATGAAAGTTGCTTAGAATTTTGTCTAGTTTAATAATTTGCAACTTTAATCTATGTTTAAAATGTTTAAACTGATGTTTGTTTAAATTTGCTTAAATAACTTGTTAAAATGTTTTGATTCATAACTAATTAACCGTAGCTCGGTTCTAAACAAACTTTATATGTAAATGGGGTAGAAAAATGCCTAGTTTAACATGGTGCTTTCATCTTGCATGTTTGACAACCCTCAAATTGTGTTAGGGCAGAACAGTACCAAATCTAATATATGCACATGAGGAGTTTCCGGATTTGTTGTTCGTTGCTTCTGGCCTCATTTAACCTTGACTAGATAGGTAGTTTTACTTTGCTTCACCCCTTGCCATGCTAAACAACATTTAATATTGATGAGTTCATAAATGAGATCGAACTAAATAAGTCACGTGGTGTTTCATCAATATGCAACAGAGTTGCATATTGAGCTCCACTTAATTTGTAGGATTGCTTGTGCACTTTTTCCATGCCATGCTTCATTAAACCGGACATGCATCATACTTGATTGTGCATCATGCCATGTTCATGTCGTGGTTGTTTACAATGTTGTTTGCTTTCTTTCCGGTGTACTTCTTCTCGGTAATCCGGTAATGTTGTGTTTGTGAGGATCCGTTCGACTACGTCCGTTTGTCTTCTTCATGGACTCGTTCTCTTCCTTGCGGGATTTCAGGCAAGTTGACCATACCCTCGAAATCACTTCTATCTTGGCTTGCTAGTTGCTCGCTCTTTTGCTATGCTTATGCTGCGATTCCTACCACTTGCTTATCATGCCTCCCATATTGTGAAGCCAAGCTTCTAACCCACCTTGCCCTAGCAAACCGTTGTTTGGCTATGTTACCGCTTTGCTCAGCCCCTCTTATAGCGTTGTTAGTTGCAGGTGAAGATTGGAGCTTGTTCCATGTGGGAACATGGATATTTTGTTGGGATATCACAATACCTCTTATCTAATTAATGCATCTATATACTAGGTAAAGGGTGGAAGGCTCGGCCTTATGCCTGGTGTTTTGTTCCACTCTTGCTGCCCTAGTTTCCGTCATATCGGTGTTATGTTCCCGGATTTTGCGTTCCTTACGCGGTTGGGTTATAATGGGAACCCCTTTACAGTTCGCCTTGAATAAAACTCCTCCAGCAGTGCCCAACATTGGTTTTACCATTCGCCACCTAGCCTTTTCTTTCCCTTGGGTTCTGCAGACTTAAGGGTCAACATTATTTTAACCCCCCGGGCCAGTGCTCCTTTGAGTGTTGGTCCGACCGAGTAGACTGCGGGGCCACCTCGGGGAAACTTGAGGGTTGGTTGTACTAGTAGGATGTCTCATCTGAGTGTGCCCTGAGAACGAGATATGTGCAGCTCCTATCGGGATTTGTCGGCACATTCGGGCATTGTTGCTGGACTTGTTTTACCATTGTCGAGGATGTCTTGTAACCTGGATGCCGAGCCTGATCAGATTGTCTTGGGAGAAGGAATATCCTTCGTTGACCATGAGAGCTTGTGATGGGCTAAGTTGGGACACCCCTGCAGGGATTTGAACTTTCGAAAGCCGTGCCCGCGGTTATGGGCAGATGGGAATTTGTTAATGTCCAGTTGTAGAAAACCTGAAGTTGACCTTAATTAAAATACATCAACCGTGTGTGTTACCGTGATGGTCTCTTCTAGGCGGGGTTCGGGAAGTGAACATGGTGTTGGAGTAATGCTTGACATAGGTTGTTCTAGGATCACTTCTTGATCATAGTCGTTCGACCGTGCTTTTGCCTTTTCTTCTCTCTCTCATTTGCCTATGTTAGCCACCATATATGCTAGTCGCTTGCAGCAGCTCCACCTTATACCTTTTACCCTTCCTATAAGCTTAAATAGTCTTGATAGCGAGGGTGTGAGATTGCTGAGTCCCTGTGACTCACAGTTACTTCCAAAACCAGCTTGCAGGTGCCGAGGATACCGTGTAGATGACGCAACCAAGCTCAAGGAGGAGTTCGATGAAGATCTTGTCCTTTGTCTTGTTTCGATCTAGTTGATTAGTAGTGGAGCCCAGTCAGGACGATTGGGGATCTGTGTAGCATTTGGGGTAGTCTTCTTTTATTTTGGTTCCATAGTCGGACCTTGATTGTATCTGGATGATGTAATTCTTTATTCATGTAATTGTGTGAAGTGGCGATTGTAAGCCAACTATGTATCTCTTTCCCTTATGTATTACATGGGTTGTGTGAAGATTACCTCACTTGCGACATTGCTTTCAATGCGGTTATGCCTCTAAGTCGTGCTTCGACACGTGGGAGATATATCCGCATCGAGGGCGTTACAAGTTGGTAATCAGAGCCTTCCCCGACCTTAGGAGCCCCCTGCTTGATCGAACTAGCAGCTGTTGTTGAGTCTAGAAAAATGTTTTGAGTCATTTAGGAATTATATATCGGAGAGTTTAGGAATTCTTTTTACTACTTAGTCCCTTCGTTGCTCTGGTGAGGCATCCTGACGTAGAGTTTTGACTCTTCTCTTCTGAAATTTCACTAAAAAAAATTAGGATCACGCGGGTATCTTGGAAGCGTTCCGATGGTTTTGTGATGAGAACATTGTTCTTGGTGCCTCCTGTCATTTAGGGGTTGTGGCAGTGTCCCAGGGAGTTGAGCTCCGAGTTGTTTTCGTCACAAGTTTATCGTTGCAGTTCTGGAATACCTGAGATTAGTTTCGCCGACATCGAAAATCTCTTTTATGCAGTTGTTGGTGAGATAACCTCGACGCCACCCAGTACTGGGGCGGGAGTTCAGGAGTATTCCCATAACTCGTATAACGGATGCTTTTCAAAGGTTGAGGTAGATGATATCCGAAGGTTTCTTGGTTATGTGTTGAAGGATGGATACAGCTGGATGTAGGATTTGCTAGTTTTGGGTGAGATATTATGCTTCCCCTGTATCCCCAACACCTGATTGCATAACCGGAAAATTTTGGGAGTTTATAAGTGGGAATTCAAGTAGCTCCTAGGATTTCTTTCCGATTGATGTATGATTTGAAATTGGGGTTCGACGTCTAGTGGTCCGCCTATCCATGGTTGGTTTTACAGTGGTCTCGTTCTGTCTTAAAGAGTCCTTGGCTATGCCGACTCGGGGATGCTTCGTATGTCATGTGCACTGCTGTAACGCCCCAAGACCGGAGCTTCAGATGTCTTCCAGAGTTTCCGGGTTTCGTCGTGTGATTTTTTTGGTTCATTGCATTCATCTTTGCATCATGTGCATTTGCATCATGTCATCATGCCATCATGTCATTAATCTTTGCATCTCAGATCAACTAAATATATTGCATGGATCTTCGGTCCATTTAAACCGAGGGAATTCACATGATGATTCTCTTTATAACATATCCTCCCGATATTAGGGAGCTATATTGAATATTCCATTTTCGGAATCACCCATGAACACACTTGCAAATAATCGCATGTCTTTTCTGCTTCGAGTTTGCTCCTCAAACTTCGCCCATAAATTCTTTTATCTTTTTCCGGAGGTCTACCAAAAATCTCAACATTTTGGGACCTTTCTAACGCCCACTTCTTTTTCGAACTCATTTGAATTTAATTCAAACGAGTTCCAATCCAAACTTTGTACACATGCCCATTTATATTTTTCTTAGAACAAGATCATTTTTGTGAGTTTGGGAAAATTATCCCCATGCCCAAATTGTTGTCCACTCATTTATTTTTCTCTCCCTTTCTTTCTTTGCTTTTCTGCTTTTAAAAGAGAGTAGGGGAGGGAAAAGAGAGGCCCAGCCTAGCCGGCCACTTAGGCCCATCCAGCCGGCCCACCTAACTGCTCTAAACCTAGCCCGACTCCCCCATCTCCCTCGCAGCCTCGCTCCCTCTTTTCCTCGTTCCCATCGCCGCCGCCAGAAGCCATAGCCCTCGATCCCCTCCTTCTTCCTTGCATCGCCAGGGGGAGGAGCGAGGCCCCGCGCCCGCAGTCGTCGTCCTCCCGGGTCCACAGCGCAGCTACCTCTTTCCCTCTCCCCCTAATCCTCCCTACCTGCCCTCCTTTCTCCAACCCGGTCACCTCGAGCTCCCGATCAGTAGGCCTGCGACGCCTCCCCACCGTCCTCTGTGACCCGGACGACCGGCCAGAGCCGCCCATCTCCCTGTGCTCGTCTCCCTTTCCTTCCTCGCAGGCTCCCTTCGTCGCCTTGCCTCGTCGCCGGCCCTTGCCCCGCCTCGTCACAACTCTCTGCCCTTCGCCCGAGGCTCCCGACCGCAGCTCCCTCACCCCGCTCGATCTGGACGCGGGATCCCGAGCCCTGCTGCCACTGCCCCTTCTGCAACACCACCGTCCGCGACCAGCAGGAGGCCGCCGCTCGTGTCGTAGCCCCTGATGCCGGCGACCTTGCCTTGACCCGGCAAGTTCACCGAAGTCTCTCTGCTGCAGCCCCACGTCGACTTCCCCTACTCAGCAGCAACTCGTCATCTCTAGCGCTGCCCCTGCCCGAGTCAAGTACCACCGCCCCGAGTTTTTGCCATGCTTCGTTTTGGATTGAAGACCGAGACGAGACCGCCAAGATGCATCTTGGTGTCGCCAAAGACACGTGAACATCTACACGATGACCGCTGAGTACCTCTTCGCGAGTACCACTACCATCGCGTGGATCTGCCAAGACCGTGAAGTAAACGAACAAGTACCCCTACGTGCGAAGACGCCAAGACCGTTTCAGGATTCACCAAGTACCACTATGGCCGGAGACCTTGACACCCGACGCCTAAAACGATCACTGAACCGGAAATAACGCCAAGTACTAGGACGTCGAGGACCCGCCAAGTTCATCTACGTGCGTGTACGACTACAGATCCGTGGTGCGTCTAGTACCTCTCCGAACAAACGTGAATGACTGTCGTCGCAAGAACGGGACCGGAGAGTCCGAAGACCCCAAGTACCACGACACCAATGACATGAACATCTACGGAACGTGTACGACTACTTCCATCTCCGAAGAACCGGCTAACGGAACCGTCAAGTTCGTCTACCGCCTACATGTACAACTACCCTCGCCGTGGTCCAATTGTACAACTACTTCCTCTACTTCCCTCGACGAACCCGAACCATCCCAATTGCACGCTTCGAAGGTATAACCCCGAGACGACGTTCGTGAATGAATGCTTGCGATGTTTTGGATGCTCATGTTTGCACCGTGTCCAAATTGTGTCTCGTTTCCTTGTCGCCACCTCGTGGGACACCCGGAACCCGGGAGCGCCCCACCATCTTTTGCACGCATCCGCACACTTCCCCGTTGCATCGGTATCTCAATCAAGTACCGGAACCGGAACATTGCCGTGGCACCGTTATTGTTATCATTGTCGTGGCACCCCTTTTTGTTTCCGCCACGATGACAAAATGCTTCGTAATGCTCTTATCAACATTTTCATTAAAATTGCAAAATCTTGAACATGTCCTCCGCATCATGATAACAACATTTAAAATGTTTAAATTGTTGTTGCAATAAATTGCTAAGGCATATGGGGATTTACCGGAATTGTTGTTCGTTGCTTCCGGCCTTATTTAAACTTGACTAGATAGGTAGTTTTACTTTGCTTCACCCTCTTGCCATGTTTAACAACATTTAATATTGTTGGGTACATAAACGAGATCGTACTAAATAACTTGTCGTGGTGTTTCGTCAATATGCAACTTGTTGCATATTGAGCTCCACTTAATTTGTAGGATTGCTTGTGCACGTTGCCATGACATGCTTCATTAAACCGGACATGCATCATACTTATTGTGCATCATGCCATGTTGTTGTAGTGGTTGTTTACTATGTTGTTTGCTTCTTTCCGGTTTCCCTTTCTCGTGAGCTTCGGTTCCGTTCCGGAGTTGTGAGGATCCGTTTGACTACATCCATTTGTCTTCTTAATGAACTCGCTCTTCTTCCTTGCGGGATTTCAGGCAAGATGACCATACCCTCGAAATCACTTCTATCTTTGCTTGCTAGTTGCTCGCTCTTTTGCTATGCCTATGCTGCGAGACCTACCACTTGCTTATCATGCCACCCATATTGTTGAACCAAGCCTCTAACCCACCTTGTCCTAGCAAACCGTTGTTTGGCTATGTTACCGCTTTGCTCAGCCCCTCTTATAGCGTTGTTAGTTGCAGGTGAAGATTGAAGTTTGTTCCTTGTTGGAACATGGAGATGTCGTTCCTTGTTGGAACATGTTTAATTGTTGGGATATCACAATATCTCTTATTTAATTAATGCATATATATACTTGGTAAAGGGTGGAAGGCTCGGCCTTATGCCTGGTGTTTTGTTCCACTCTTGTCGCCCTAGTTTCCGTCATATCGGTGTTATGTTCCCGGATTTTGCGTTCCTTACGCGGTTGGGCTATAATGGGAACCCCTTGACAGTTCGCCTTGAATAAAACTCTTCCAGCAATGCCCAACATTGGTTTTACCATTTGCCACCTAGCCTCTTTTTCCCTTGGGTTCCGCGGACTCAAGGGTCATCTTTATTTAAACACCCGGGCCAGTGCTCCTCTGAGTGTTGGTCCAACCTGTCAGCCGCCGGTGGCCACCAGGGGCAACTCTGGGCTGGCCTACCGGAAGTTTAGACAATCTGAGTGTGCCCTAAGAACGAGATATGTGCAGCTCCTATCGGGATTTGTCGGCACATTCAGGCGGTGTTGCTGGATTTGTTTTAACTTGTCGAAGTTGTCTTGTAGAACCGGGATGCCGAGTCTGATTGGAATGTCTCGGGAGAAGGTTTATCCTTCGTTGACCGTGAGAGCTTGTGATGGGAAGATGGGAATTGAACTTTCAAAAGCCATGCCCGCGGTTATGGGCAGATGGGAATTTGTTAACGTCCGGTTGTAGAAAACCTGAAGTTGATCTTAATTAAAATATATCAACCGCGTGTGTAACCGTGATGGTCTCTTTCCGGTGGAGTCCGGGAAGTGAACACGGTGTTGGAGTAATGCTTGACGTAGGTTGTTCTAGGATCACTTCTTGATCATAGTTTCTCGATCGTGCTTTGCCTTCTCTTCTCGCTCTCATTTGCGTATGTTAGCCACCATATATGCTAGTCGCGTGCTGCAGCTCCACCTCATACCTTTACCTTACCCATAAGCTTAAATAGTCTTGATCGCGAGGGTGTGAGATTGCTGAGTCCCCGTGACTCACAGATACTTCCAAAACCAGTTTGCAGGTGCCGTTGAACTGTGCAGATGACGCAACCAAGCTCAAGGAGGAGCTCGATGAAGATCTTGTCCTTTGTGTTTTTCCGTTTCTAGTTGATCAGTAGTGGAGCCCAGTCGGGACGATCGGGGATCTGTGTAGCATTTGGGGTAGTCTTCTTTTATTTTGGTTCCGTAGACGGACCTTGATTGTATCTGGATGATGTAATGCTTTATTCATGTATTGTGTGAAGTGGCGATTGTAAGCCAACTATGTATCTTTTCCCTTATGTATTAAATGGGTTGTGTGAAGATTACCTCACTTGCGACATTGCTTTCAATGCGGTTATGCCTCTAAGTCGTGCTTCGACACGTGGGAGATATAGCCGCATCGAGGGCGTTACAAGTTGGTATCAGAGCCTTCCCCGACCTTAGGAGCCCCCACTGCTTGATCGAATTAGCGGACGAGTTGAGTCTAGAAAATGTTTTGAGTCATTTAGGAATTATATATCGGAGAGTTTAGGAATTCTTTTTACTCCCCAGTCCCTTCATCGCTCTGGTAAGGCATCCTGACGTAGAGTTTTGACTCTTCTCTTCTCAAATTTCACTAAAAAAATTTAGGATCACGCGGGTATCTTGCAATCGTTCCGATGGATTTGTGACGAGAACATTGTTCTTGGCGCCTCCTGTCATTTAGGGGTTGTGGCAGTGTCCCGGGGAGTTGAGCTCCGAGGTGTTGTCGTCACAATTTTATCATTGCAGTTCTGGAATACCTGAGTTTAGATTCGCCGACATCGAAAATCTCTTTTATGCAGTTGTTGGTGAGATAACCTCGACGCCACCCAGTACTGGGGCGGGAGTTCGGGTGTATTGCCATAACTCGTATAACGGATGCTTTTCGAAGGTTGAGGTAAACGATTTCCGAAGGTTTCTTGGTTATGTGTTGAAGGATGGATACAGATGGATGTAGGATTTGCTAGTTTTGGGTGAGATATTATGCTTCCCCTGTATCCCCAACACCTGATTGCATAACCAGAAAATTTCAGGAGTTTATAAGTGGGAATTCAAGTAGCTCTTAGGATATCTTTCTGACAGATGTATGATACGAAATTGGGGTTCGACGTCTAGTGGTCCGCCTATCCACGGTTGGTTTTACAGTGGTCTCGTTGTGTCTTAAAGAGTCCTTGGCTATGCCGACTCGGGGACGCTTCGTATGTCATGTGCACTGCCTTGTACATGATGGTGCTGTACGATTGAGCCTGTCTAGGCCCCACCACGAAAACTTCGGAGGAAATCTCTATCATATGTTTGTTCCGGCTTATTCCGCAAGCCAATCCTTTGTTTTGTTTTCAGTTGTGGTATTCGAGTTGCTTCAATGTCAAATGTTGATTCCATACCTTCCCGAAATAGTGTTCTTATACTCCGATGTGAATACTAATCCTTCTCGATCATTGAGTCTGTCATGTCAATCCTTTTCAACCGGTGTGCTTCTCTTCAAGTGGAGCCAATCATTTCAATATCAGCAAGATCTATTACTAGTTCTTCTCAACGGTGTTGTTTCATCCGTCTCCAAGTTGCCTTTATTTTTCCCACCCACCCACCCCTTTTTCTTCAAGGACTAAGATTTCTTTATCAAGTATCTATCTTATGGTTATGAAGTCTCTCAATTCTTTTCCGTCAATGTCCTTACCCAGTGATTCTTATGAAGATCCTAACGGAACCTCAAGTTCATCATCCTTCATTCTTTTCTTCTCCGGTGGTTTCAATTCAAGCTTTTGGTGTTGATCATATCCCTTTTTCCTCGTTTCAAATACATTCTCTTGCCGGTGCTCCTCATATTCATTCATTTCTCGCTATTCTCTTGTTCCGGAGAGCTAAAGATATCTCGAAGATTCGTGTTTCCACTCTGCTTTCGTAATCCTTTCAAGCTCTTTCGAGATTGTTATCTCATTCTAGCCATTTAGTTCAACCGGTGCAACCTCTCTTTTAAATCATTTCAACGGTGCTTCTTTTGAGTGGACCCTAACCCACAGGTCTTTTCCCAGGATCTTACCTGACTCTTCTTAATTTTCCCGGAGCAATTCAAATTATTTTTTCAAAGTTTGACGTAAGAATGATTTATCATCAGTCAAATGCCCTTCTCCAAGATCTTTCCAACTCTTTTCATCGTTGGCTCAATCTCTTCGCTTTTGATTCTTCCGGAGTGCCTAAATAATCCTTGGTGGTGTTTCTCGTTATCCTTCTCTGCATTTGAAGACCGAAGAAGAGTTTTCCCTTTAATCTTGTTTCGTTCTATCAAAGATTCATGGCTCTAGCTTGATGTCATCCTCTCATAACTGTTTTTGATAGTGAGAATTCTTTTCTCCTATCCGGAGCAATTCAAGAGTCTTCTCAGTTTGATTATTCGGAGTCCATCATTTTAGGTTATTCTTTCTCAGCTTCCAGTTATCATTCTCCAATCTTACCGGCGCATCATTCAAATATTCTCTAATCAATTCGTGATCCCTTTGTCCTCTTGTATCTAAATTCTCTCAAGTATCTTCGTTCATTTCATAATTCTTCCCTGTGATTTGTTATCTTTTGATCGTTCTTTTTCAATCCTTACGGTAGTTCGTTTAAGATTTCTCTTCCTTCTTTATCATATCAATTCATTTGTTGTTTTCAATCCTACCGGTGGATTCGTCGAAGACTTTCTCAAGTTTGCGCTATATCTATCTTAATCTTTCTACGAGGATAAGTAGTATGCCAAATCCGTTGCTTGTTAGCAATTAAATTGTTGAAGGATACGCATAACATAATTCTTATTATTGTTCCATACAAATGATTAATTCCTTTTTTCCGGAGTGGTTCATCATATCATATTCTCAGTTCGAGATGCTTTATCTTTTCTTTCCTGGAGTTCCAAGCTCTAATTATCACGGAGATCCATCTAATCATTACAAGGTTTCATCTTGTGTTTTTCAATTTCTCTTTCCTTTTGTTTGATCATCCTTTTATTACTGGAGGCTCTACATGATGGTTTCATCAAGGATTTAATTTCCTTCTCGAAGTGTTCATCAACATTCTTTTCTAAGGAACTCAAGTATTCTTCATCTTGCAATCCAGAGTGCAATTCTTCCTTCCGTATCAATAGAGGTGGTATTATATCATTCTTGATAATTTGAGTTCATGTTTCATGATTCACATGTTGTCAAGAATGAGGTATTTAAACCCATCACTTTCTTCGCTCTTATGGTGTTTATCAATGATGCAAGTTCTTCATTTATCCTACCGGTGAGATAGCTTCTTGTCTCCTTGTTCTTATCAATCCAATTCTTTTTCCCGTGAGTGGTAGGTTGTCACCTCGTAATTTGAGATGTACTCCATAAGACCATATCAAGCTTATTCTTTTCGTTGTTGGCTTTCCAATAACTCCGTTCGACCCTTCTCCTAAGGATGCTTTTAAAGCTCATTTGAGGTAGAAGATGTAGTTTTCTCCTCCGTTCTTTTCATTCCATTCTTACATTTGTTCCGGAGGCATTGTGATGTTGCTCTTTTCTCTCCTCATCTCGGTTTGTCAAGATCATGTTCAATTTCTTCCATTTACAGTCAAAGTGCTGTCCAAATTATATTAGTCTTTTTCCTTCTCTATCTTGTTTAACCGGAGTGTCGTGCCCCTTTGCTCAAATCCTTTTCATCCTATCAAGTCTTGTATCTCTTTTCAACCGGAGAGCTATAAGAAATTGTTCTTCCTTGTTCCTCTTTTCTAACGGGGTGTTTTCAACATCGTTCATCTCCGTTGTATTCTTTCTTTCAATTTGTTCAACTTTTCAAGGTTTCTTGGTTTCACTCGTTTGTCAAAGAAGCAACTTAGTTTTACCTCTTCTAGTTCTCTTCCATTTTCCCTCCGGTGCCATTCTAGATCTCGGGACGAGATCCTCTCGTAGTGGTGGAGTGTTGTAACGCCCCAAGACCATAGCTTCAGATATCTTCCAGGGTTTCCAGGTTTCGTCGTGTGATTTGTTTGGTTCATTGCATTCATCTTTGCATCATGTGCATTTGCATCATGTCATCATGCCATCATGTCATTAATCTTTGCATCTCAGATCAACTAAATATATTGCATGGATCTTCAGTCCATTTAAACCGAGGGAATTCACATGATGATTCTCTTTATAACATATCCTCCAGATATTAGGGAGCTATATTGAATATTCCATTTTCGGAATCACCCATGAACACACTTGCAAATAATCGCATGTCTTTTCTGCTTCGAGTTTGCTCCTCAAACTTCGACCATAAATTCTTTTATCTTTTTCCGGAGGTCTACCAACAATCTCAACATTTTGGGACCTTTCTAACGCCCACTTCTTTTTCGAACTCATTTGAATTTAATTCAAACGAGTTCCAATCCAAACTTTGTACACATGCCCATTTATATTTTTCTTGGATCAAGATCATTTTTGTGAGTTCGGGAAAATTATCCCCATGCCCAAATTGTTGTCCACTCATTTATTTTTCTCTCCCTTTCTTTCTTTGCTTTTCTGCTTTTAGAAGAGAGTAGGGGAGGGAAAAGAGAGGCCCAGCCTAGCCGGCCACTTAGGCCCATCCAGCCGGCCCACCTATGTAACACCCCGGATGTAACTTTCCCAATTTGTACTCCAGCTCTTGCCGTTTCCGTTGTTAAGTTAATTTATATTCTCGGGTTCGGGTCTTTGTCTCCGTGTGTTGTTGTCATTGTCATGCATCTCATATCATGTCATCATGTGCATTGCATTTGCATACGTGTTCGTCTCATGCATTCGAGCATTTTCCCCGTTGTCCGTTTTGCATTCCGGCGCTTCGTTCTCCTCCGGTGGTCAATTCTAGCTTTCTTTCGTGTGTGGGGATTAAACATTTTCGGATTGGACCGAGACTTGCCAAGCGGCCTTGGTTTACTACCGGTAGACCGCCTGTCAAGTTTCGTATCATTTGGACTTCGTTTGATACTCCAACGGGTAACCGAGGGACCAAAAAGGCCTTGTGTGTGTTGCAGCCCAACACCCCTCCAATTTGGCCCAAAACCCACCTAAGTCTTCTCCATCATCTAGATCGTTCGATCACGATCGCGTGGCCGAAAACCGCACCTCATTTGGACTCTCCTAGCTCCATCTATGCCTATTTAAACACCCCCCAAAATTCGAATCTCCTTCCTCCCTGAAACCCTAGATTTCTCCTCCGCCGCCGCCGGACACGTCCGGACGGACCAGACGCGTCCGCTCCGCCGCCCGCAGCCACTCCGGAGCCGCCACGTGGCACCCGCCACCTCGCCGCCG
>NC_041380.1:236954735-236964261 GCF_002162155.2 Triticum dicoccoides | reverse complement strand
GGGAGCCCGGAGCCGGCCCCCGCGGCCCGATCCGCCCGCGCCGCCTCCGATCCACCCGCGCTGCCACCTTCCTCGCCACCGACGCCCTGCCGCCGCGCCGCCGCCGTCGGCCATCGCCGCCCCGGGCCCGCGCCCCTCGCCGGCGCCCGCTCGCCCGTGCCGTCGGAGGCCCCGCCGGCCGCCGCCGCCACCTCCGCCGCTAGATCCGGCCGGGAGTGGCCGGATCCACCTCTCCCGCGCCTCCCCGCCGCTTCTTCGAGCTCGCCGGAGCCGACGCCACCTCGCCGGAGTTCTCGGTCCGCGTGCGTGAGCAGTAACCCTAGATCTCGGAGGTTGAATTTTCTCTAAGTCCCGAAATTCTCAGATCCAAGTGCCCATGTTCGTAGCTCCGTAACTTTGCATCCGTAGCTCCGGTTCATGCATATAGCATATCAAAATGTTCATCTCGGAGAGTACATCATTTCATTCCATTGCATAATTTTCATTTGAGATCATCTTGATGCCCGAAATGCTGTTAGAAGAGGGATACTTGAGTTAATTGTCAGATCTGCTACTCCGTTTAGGTTTTTGTCATTTTTGCCATGATTATTGTGTGCATGATATGCCCTGATGCTCTACATATGTTTTGTTAAGGGTTTTGTCATCTTTCCAGAGGTGCAACCCATGTATTTTTGTGATGTGTGTGGTGTCTTGTGCAAGCTTGCAAAGTGGTGCATTTGCTAATTCTGTTTTCAGGGACTTATCAATTCCACTAAGTCCTTGATCTGTTTATCTCATGTTGCCATATATTCTTATTGTTTCCTAGTGATCCGTGCCTCTTTTGAGGATGATCAGTAAGGATGTTTTGTTAATATTGTAGTGCTCTATCCATCCATGTCTTTGTTTGCATTTATGGAGCATCCTAGCTTGAGTCAATCGAGCTCTACTTTTGCTACTTTGTGAATCTGGGCAGATTGTCAACTTGTTTTGCAATTTTGCCGATGATGTTGTAGTTGATCCGTGCATGCTATGCTATTGTTCTTGCCATGTCTAGATTGCATTTTGTGCCTTATTGATGGTTGTATGCTTGTATTTCCATGACTTGCAGCGTAGTGAGTGCATCGAGCTCGTAAACATGCCCACTTGAGTTATATTTCAGCATGTGTCAGTTTTCACTAAGTCTGAAAACTGATTATGTTTTTGCTATGTTCACATGCTTGCAATTGTATTTTCTGATCCCTTTTGGCTCAAGGTCACTAAGGGACTTTTGTTAATCTCTTTGAGTAGCTCCATGCCATGCTTTACTTTGCCATGTTCAGATCCTGTAGCATGTAGTTTTGTTGCTCCGAAGAGGGCTACCTGATCTGTTTGTCATATGCATTTTTGTGATGCTTGTTTGAACCTGTTAATGGGTGAATTGGCCGTAGCTCAGTGCTAGACTTTTGTTAAGCATCTTGTGTGCATCCCTGTCATGTATTTTGTTGTCTTGTTTGATTGCTGTAGCATGTTCATCTCATTGCATTTAGATGCCTACTTGCTGTAAATCGCAGACCGGAGTCATTTTTGTTTCGCTTGCCATTTCCAAACCGTAACTCCGATTCCGGCGTTCTTTATATCGTTTTCAAGCGATTTCATCTCATCTTTCCAGTGGGACACTAGGTTTTCCAAGTTGAGGCTACGTTCATGCATTTCCTGTCATATCTTGCATTTTGCATCCCGCATCGCATCCCGCATAGCATATCATCATTGCATCATATTGCTTGGTCTTGCACGTGGTTGATTGTATCCTTGTTGCTTGTTTGTCTTGTTTGGGTAGACCGGGAGACGAGTTTGCTAACGAGGAGTCCGTTGAGTTTGCTTTCGAGGATCCAGTCAACTCTGACAACTATGCAGGCAAGATGATCATACCCTCGAAATCACTACTATCTTTGCTATGCTAGTTTGCTCGCTCTTTTGCTATGCCAATGCTACGATGCCTACCACTTGCTTGCAAGCCTCCCAAAATTGCCATGTCAAACCTCTAACCCACCATTGTCCTAGCAAACCGTTGATTGGCTATGTTACCGCTTTGCTCAGCCCCTCTTATAGCGTTGCTAGTTGCAGGTGGAGATGGAAGGCCGTTCCTTGTTGGAATATTTATTTTCTTGTTGGGATATCATTATATTATCTTGTTATCTTAATGCACCTATATACTTGGTAAAGGGTGGAAGGCTCGGCCTCTCGCCTAGTGTTTTGTTCCACTCTCGCCGCCCTAGTTTCCGTCATATCGGTGTTATGTTCCCGGATTTTGCGTTCCTTACGCGGTTGGGTTATAATGGGAACCCCTTGATAGTTTACCTTGATTAAAGCTTTTCCAGCAATGCCCAACCTTGGTTTTACCGTTCGCCACCTAGCCTCTTTTTCCCTTGGGTTTCCGGAGCCCGAGGGTCATCTTATTTTAACCCCCCCCCCCGGGCCAGTGCTCCCTCTGAGTGTTGGTCCAAACCGGGCAGCCTGCGGGGCCACCTCGGGGAAACTTGAGGGTTGGTTTTACTCGTAGCTTGAGCTATCTGAGTGTGCCCTGAGAACGAGATATGTGCAGCTCCTATCGGGATTTGTCGGCACATTCGGGCGGTGTTGCTGGTCTTGTTTTAACCTGTCAAAGTGTCTTGAAGAACCGAGATACCGAGTCTGATCAGAACGTCTTGGCAGGAGGTCTATTCCTTCGTTGACCGTGAGAGCTTGTCATGGGCTAAGTTGGGACTCCCCTGCAGGGATTTGAACTTTCGAAAGCCGTGCCCGCGGTTATGGGCAGATGGGAATTTGTTAATGTCCGGTTGTATATAACTTGAACCTTAACTTAATTAAAATGAATCAACCGAGTGTGTTACCGTGATGGCCTCTTCTCGGCGGAGTCCGGGAAGTGGACACAGTGTTGGAGTAATGTTTGTGCAGGTTGCTCTCTAGTTTCTCGCTCGCGCTTTGCCTCCTCTTCTCGCTCTCTTTTGCGAATATGTTAGCCACCATACTTGCTAGTCGCTTGCTGTAGCTCCACATATATTTACCCTGCCTTACCTATAAGCTTAAATAGTCTTGATCGTGAGGGTGCAAGATTGCTGAGTCCCTGTGGCTCACAGATTACTATTACACCAGATTCAGGGCCTGATGATTCCGCTCCAGGAGACGCGTTTGAGCTCAAGTGGGAGTTCGACGAAGACTCTCAACGTTACTACGTTTCCTTTCCCGATGATCAGTAGTGGTGCCCAGTTGGGGGTGATTGGGACCGTGTCGCATGTTGGGTTCTCTTTTATTCTGGCGCCGTAGTCGGGCCATGAGTGTTTGGATGATGTAATGTTATTTATGTACTTGATTGACGTGGCGAGTGTAAGCCAACTATGTTATCTCCCCTTTCATTATTATATTACATGGGATGTTGTGAAGATTGCCTAACTTGCGACATATGCCTTCAATGCGATTATGCCTCTAAGTCGTGCCTCGACACGTGGGGATATAGTCGCATCGAGGGTGTTACAAGTTGGTATCAGAGCCTTCCCCGACCTTAGGAGCCCCATTGGTTGATCGTTTTTAGCGGCCGAGTTGTGTCTAGAAAAACGTTTTGAGTCAATTTAGGAATTATATATCGGAGAGTTTAGGAATTCTTTTTACTTCCCAGTCTCCTCATCGCTCTGGTAAGGCATCCTGACGTAGAGTTTTGATTCTTCTCTTCTCAAATTTCACTAAAAAAAATTTAGGATCACGCGGGTATCTTGGAATCGTTCCGATGGTTTTATGATGAGAACATTGTCTTGGTGCCTCCTGTCAGGGGTTTAGTGGAAGTGTCCCGTGGAGTTGAGCTCTGAGGTGTTGTCATCATAATTTTATCGTTGCAGTTCTGGAATACCTGAGTCTAGTACGCCGACATAGAAAATCTCTTTTATGCAGTTCGTTGGTGAGATAACCTCAACGCCACCCAGTACTGGGGCGGGAGTTCGGGAGTATCGCCATAACTTGTATAACGGATGCTTTTCGAAGGTTGAGGTAGATGGTTTCCGAAGGTTTCTTGGTTATGTGTTGAAGGATGGATATAGCTGGATGTAGGAATTGCTAGTTTGGGTGAGATATTATGCTTCCCCTGTATCCCCAACACCTGATTGCATAACCGAAAAGGTTCAGGAGTTTCATAGGTGGGAATTCTAGTAGCTCTAGTTCTTCTTCCACGGATATTGGTTTGAGATTGGGATTTCTTACCGATTATTCATTCTTGATCCGTACCTTGCTGATTTATTTCTCTACCTTAATTCTACGTGGCTTCTCAATTTATGGATATGTGACCATTTCAAGAGGAATGCATTCGTTCATTTGTTCGGATGTGACGACTATATGTTGCAATTTTCATTCCGTTGGATTCAGCTTCAATATTTCTCTGTCAATGTGCTAATGGTGGTCAACCTCTTCAGGATGGCTCCTCCAACGCGCACGACTCCGAATCCTGATCCGCCACCACCTCCACCTCCTCCAGAGGCATGGCAAGCTGTGATGGCCGCAACCAATGCAAACACACAGTTAATCATGCAAATTCTTCAAGAGCGCAATCAAGGCAGTCAAGGGAATCAATGCAGCATTCAGAATCACTTTGCTACACTCAACCAGTTCCTTGCTAACGGGCCAAAGACTTTCAGCAATTGTGTTGAGGCAACCGATGCTGACGATTGGCTTGTGGATCTGTGCAAGCATTTCGAGTGCAGTAACGTCAGGCCTGAGGACTTTGTCAAGTTCGCTTCCTTCCAACTCAAAGATCAAGCTGCAGAATGGTTCCAGCAATACAAGGACTCCAGAGGTGGACGTGTTATCACTTGGGATGATTTCCGTTGAGATTTCCGAGCTCATCATATTCCCCAGAGCATGGTTGAAAGCAAGCGTGAGGAATTCCGCAATCTGAAGCAAGGCTCTTTATCTGTCTATGACTACAACAAGTTGTTCCAGAAGCTTGCCCGCTTTGCCAAGGAGGATGTCCCTGATGAGAAGAGCATGATATATCAGTTCAGGGGTGGTCTCAGAGAAGAAATCCAGCTTGCTCTTGTTCCCTTTGAGCCCTTGAGATACGATGAGTTCTACAACATGGCACTGAAGCAAGAGGCTGCTCAGTTGAGGTGTGATGCTTCCAAGAAGTGAGCCAGAGATGTTACTCCTTCTTCCTCTACTCAAGTGGCCAAGCAGTAGAAGTATTGGCTTCCTCCTCCTCCATTCCGTCAGCCGTATCAGCAGAAGAGCAAAGGTGGCAGTGGTTCTTCCCACCCACCCAACCCTGGCTTTCAGAACAAGACTTTGTATCAAGCTCCAAGATCGAGTGCTCCGTATCACCGCCCGCTTTCAGAGGTCACGTGCAACAAGTGCCAACAGAAGGGTCACTATGCCAACAAGTGTTTCAACCAGAGGCGTCTTCCTCCTCCTCCTCCTGTCAGATTGGCAAGTACAGCTGTGGTCAAGCATAACCCCAAGCACGCCAAGGTCAACTTGATGAATGCAGCTCAGGCAGAGGATTCGTCAGATGTGATCATGGGTAACCTTCCTGTTAATGATATTCCTGCAAGAGTTCTTTTTGACACTGGTGCATCGCATTGTTTCATGTCAAAGCCATTTTTTACCAAGCATGAGTTCGTTTCTTCTCATTTGGGTAAACAAATGGATATCGTTTCTCCTGGCAAACGTTTTAGTGCAAGTATGGAGGTGCCAGATGTTACTATCACCTTGGGTGACTACAAGTTCCTTTCTTCCCCAATGGTTCTTGGTAACTCGGATATTGATCTTATTCTCGGAATGGATTGGCTTTCTAAGCACAAGGCTCAGCTTGATTGTGCAGCCAGGCAGATTCAATTGACTCATTCGTCTGAGGATGTAATTGTCTTTGCCGCTCGTGATGATACCATTCGTCTGTTTTCTCTCAATGAGAAGGGTGAATTGGATGCCATCTCGCAAATTCCAGTCGTTTGCGAATATCAAGACGTCTTTCCAGAAGAGCTTCCAGGAATGCCTTCGCACCGGCCAGTCGAATTCGTTATTGATCTTGAGCCTGGCACGGAACCTGTGTGCAAACGTCCTTACAAGCTCGGACCTGAAGAGTTGAAGGAGCTGAAGAAGCAACTCGATATTCAAGAGAAAATGGGTCTCATCCGGCCTAGTTCTTCTCCGTGGGGTTGTGGTGTTCTTTTTGCGAAGAAGAAGGATGGAATGGACCGACTTTGTGTTGATTACCGTCCATTGAACAAGAAGACCATCAAGAACAAATACCCACTTCCTAACATCAATGAGCTGTTCGAACAACTCAAAGGTGCCCAAGTATTCTCCAAGCTTGATCTCCGTATGGGTTATCATCAGATTCGTATCCGTGAGCAAGATATTCCCAAGACGGCTTTCAGGACAAGCTTTGGTTCATATGAATACACTGTTATTTCTTTTGGCCTCGTCAATGCTCCTCCGACGTTCTCTCGCATGATGAACTTCATCTTCAACGCCTACACCAATGACTTCGTTTTGGTCTATCTCGACGACATTCTGGTTTTCTCCAAGAACAAGGAAGATCATGCCAAGCACTTGCGTTTGGTTCTTGATAAGCTCAGGGAACATCAGTTCTATGCCAAGTTCTCCAAGTGTGAATTTTGGCTTTATGAGTTTCTTTATCTTGGTCATATCATCTCTACCAAGGGCATTGCCGTGAATCCTGAGAAGGCGACTGCAATTGTGAATTGGGAACCTCCTCAGAACGTGAAACAACTCCGTAGCTTCGTCGGTCTCGCAAGCTATTGCCGAAGATTCGTTGAAAACTTTTCTAAGATTGCGAAGCCTCTCTCTAATCTTCTCCAGAAGCACGTCAAGTACGTTTGGTCTTCGGAGTGTGACATTGCTTTCAACACTTTGAAAGAGAAATTGATCACTGCTCCAGTTCTGACTCTGCCTGATGAATCCAAGCCGTACGAGGTCTTTTGTGATGCCTCTCTCCAAGGTCTTGGCGCAGTATTGATGCAAGAGAAGAAAGTTGTTGCTTATACCTCTCGCCAATTGAAGCCTAATGAGAAGAACTACCCCACTCATGATTTCGAGTTGGTGGCAGTTGTGCATGCTCTTTTGACTTGGAGACATCTTCTATTGGGAAGAAAAGTGGACATTTTCACTGATCACAAGAGTCTCAAGTACATCTTCACTCAGCCTAATCTCAACCTCAGGCAAACTCGATGGGTCGAAATGATTCAAGAGTATAATCCGAGTATTGAGTACACTCCAGGCAAGGCCAATGTGATTGCTGACGCATTGAGCAGGAAAGCTTACTGCAATAGTCTGATTCTCAAGCCTTATCAACCCGAGCTTTGTGAAGCTTTCCGCAAACTTAATCTGCAAGTTGTTCCTCAAGGTTTCCTTGCCAACCTTCAAGTCTCTCCTACCTTGGAAGACCAGATTCGCCAAGCCCAGCTTCTTGATGCTATGGTGAAAAAGGTGAAGATTGGGATTGCCAAGAGCCAACCCAAGTACAAGTGCTACCGCCTTGATGACAAGGACACTCTCTTCTTCGAGGATCGTATTGTTGTACCCAAAGGTGACCTCCGTAAAGTGATCATGAACAAGGCTCACAATTCTCTCCTCTCCATCCACCCTGGGAGCACGAAGATGTATCAGGACCTTAAGCAAGCTTATTGGTGGACTCGAATGAAGCGCGAGATTGCTCAATTCGTGAATGAATGTGATGTCTGCAGAAGAGTGAAGGCACAACACCAAAGGCCAGCTGGTCTCCTCCAACCTCTTGCCATTCCAGAATGGAAATTTGACCACATTGAAATGGACTTCGTGACTGGGTTTCCAAAGTCCAAGCGTGGCAATGATGTTATATTCGTTGTCATCGACGAACTCACCAAAGTGGCTCACCTTTTGCCTATCAAAGAGTCGATCACTGCAGCTCAATTGGCGGAACTCTATACCTCTCGTATTGTCTCTCTGCACGGTATTCCACAAGTGATCTCTTCAGACCGTGGCAGCATCTTTACCTTGAAGTTTTGGGATTCTTTTCAGAAGGCCATGGGCACCAACATCCGCTTCAGCACAGCTTTCCATCCTCAAACTAGCGGTCAAGTCGAGCGTGTCAACCAGATTCTTGAAGATATGCTCAGGGCTTGTGTGATCTCCTTCGGCATGAAGTGGGAGGATTGTCTTCCTTATGCTGAATTCTCCTACAAAAACAGTTTTCAAGCAAGTTCGGGCAAGGCCCCATTTGAAATTCTGTATGGCAGGAAGTGTCGTACCCCTCTCAACTGGTCTGAAACCGGTGAACGTCAGCTTTTGGGTAATGACTTAATCATAGAGGCAGAAGAAATGTGCAAAGTCATTCGTGATAACCTCAAAGCAGCCCAATCCCGTCAGAAGAGCTACTATGATAGTAAGCACCATGATTTGGCTTTCGAGATCGGAGATCATGTTTACCTCCGCGTCTCTCCTATGAAAGGTACTCGTCGCTTCGGTATCAAAGGGAAGCTTGCCCCTAGATACATGGGACCTTTCAAGATTGTCAGCAAGAGAGGCGACCTCGCCTATCAACTCGAGCTTCCTTCAAACTTTGCAAATGTTCATGACGTGTTCCATGTCTCTCAGCTTCGAAAGTGCTTCAAGACTCCTGACCGCACCATCAACTTCGAGGACATTGAGCTCCAAGAAGATCTCTCTTACCGTGAGCACCCCGTTGCTATCCGTGAAGAGACTGAACGCAAGACTCGCAACAAGTCAATCAAATTTCTCAAAGTCAAGTGGTCACACCATTCCGACCGTAAAGCTACCTGGCAACGCGAGGATCACCTCCGTTCTGAGTACCCGGCGTTCTTTCAGTCCTAGATCTCGGGACGAGATCCTTTCGTAGTGGTGGAGTGTTGTAACACCCCGGATGTAACTTTCCCAATTTGTACTCCAACTCTTGCCGTTTCCGGCGTTAAATTAATTTATATTCTGGGTTCGGGTCTTTGTCTTCATGTGTTGTTGTCATTGTCATGCATCTCATATCATGTCATCATGTGCATTGCATTTGCATACGTGTTCGTCTCATGCATTCGAGCATTTTCCCCATTGTCCGTTTTGCATTCCAGCGCTTCGTTCTCCTTCGATGGTCAATTCTAGATTTCTTTTGTGTGTGGGAATTAAACATTTTCGGATTGGACCGAGACTTGCCAAGCGGCCTTGGTTTACTACCGGTAGACCGCCTGTCAAGTTTCGTATCATTTGGACTTCGTTTGATACTCCAACGGTTAACCGAGGGACCGAAAAGGCCTCGTGTGTGTTGCAGCCCAACACCCCTCCAATTTGGCCCAAAACCCACCTAAGTCTTCTCTATCATCTAGATCGTTCGATCACGATCGCGTGGCTGAAAACCGCACCTCATTTAGACTCTCCTAGCTCCCTCTATGCCTATTTAAACACCCCCCCCCCACCGAAATTCGGATCTCCTTCCTCCCCGAAACCCTAGATTTCTCCTCCGCCGCCGCCGGACACGTCCGGACGGATCGTACGCGTCCGCTCTGCCGCCCGCAGCCACTCC